>NW_027014553.1:0-13278 GCF_036934945.1 Oncorhynchus masou masou | reverse complement strand
ACACAGACATGGTGCTGTCTGACACAGACATGGTGCTGACTGACACAGACATGGTGCTGACACAGACATGGTGCTGACACAGACATGGTGCTGACACGAGACATGGTGCTGTCTGAGCACAGACATGGTGCTGACACAGACATGGTGCTGACACAGACATGGTGCTGACACAGACATGATGTATTGACATGGTGCTGACACAGACATGATGCTGACACAGACATGGTGCTGACACAGACATGGTGCTGACACAGACATGGTGCTGACACAGACATGGTGCTGACACAGACATGGTGCTGACACAGACATGGTGCTGACACAGACATGGTGCTGTCTGACACAGACATGGTGCTGACACAGACATGGTGCTGACTGACACAGACATGGTGCTGACTGACACAGACATGGTGCTGACACAGACATGGTGCTGACTGACACAGACATGGTGCTGACTGACACAGACATGGTGCTGACACAGACATGGTGCTGACTGACACAGACATGGTGCTGACACAGACATGGTGCTGACTGACACAGACATGGTGCTGACTGACACAGACATGGTGCTGACACAGACATGGTGCTGACACAGACATGATGCTGTCTGACACAGACATGGTGCTGACACAGACATGGTGCTGACACAGACATGGTGCTGACTGACACAGACATGGTGCTGACACAGACATGGTGCTGACACAGACATGGTGCTGACACAGACATGGTGCTGACACAGACATGGTGCTGACTGACACAGACATGGTGCTGACACAGACATGGTGCTGACTGACACAGACATGGTGATGACACAGACATGGTGCTGACTGACACAGACATGGTGCTGACACAGACATGGTGCTGACAGACATGGTGCTGTCTGACACAGACATGGTGCTGACACAGACATGGTGCTGACACAGACATGGTGCTGACACAGACATGGTGCTGACTGACACAGACATGGTGCTGACACAGACATGGTGCTGACTGACACAGACATGGTGCTGTCTGACACAGACATGATGCTGACTGACACAGACATGGTGCTGACACAGACATGGTGCTGTCTGACACAGACATGGTGCTGACACAGACATGTTGCTGACACAGACATGGTGCTGACACAGACATGGTGCTGACTGACACAGACATGGTGCTGACTGACACAGACATGGTGCTGACACAGACATGGTGCTGACACAGACATGGTGCTGACACAGACATGCTGCTGACTGACACAGACATGGTGCTGACTGACACAGACATGGTGCTGACACAGACATGGTGATGACTGACACAGACATGGTGCTGACACAGACATGGTGCTGACTGACACAGACATGGTGCTGTCTGACACAGACATGGTGCTGACTAACACAGACATGGTGCTGACTAACACAGACATGGTGCTGACACAGACATGGTGCTGACTGACACAGACATGGTGCTGACACAGACATGGTGCTGACACAGACATGGTGCTGACTGACACAGACATGGTGCTGACACAGACATGGTGCTGACTGACACAGACATGGTGCTGACACAGACATGGTGCTGACACAGACATGGTGCTGACACAGACATGGTGCTGACACAGACATGATGCTGTCAGACACAGACATGGTGCTGACACAGACATGGTGCTGACACAGACATGGTGCTGACACAGACATGGTGCTGACACAGACATGGTGCTGACACAGACATGGTGCTGACACAGACATGATGCTGTCAGACACAGACATGGTGCTGACACAGACATGGTGCTGACACAGACATGGTGCTGACACAGACATGGTGCTGACACAGACATGGTGCTGACACAGACATGGTGCTGAAGATCATAATGTCGTGATCCAGTTAGAGGACATGTTAAATGATAGCTAAATGAACATGCACAATATCAACATGTGTCAAATATGTACATTGAAAACATTGTATGTTAAAAGCACTGTGTGTGTGTGTGTGTGTAACCATTTGAAAGGACATGTTTATGTTAAAATCCCCAAATGTATCATTTAAAGTCTTTGAACATATGAACAAAACTGGCTTTCTCAAGTTGGAGCCAAACACTTGTTTTTTTAGCTCGAAAAGTTGAATAAACTATAAAAAGATGTGGAACAAGTGACGTAATCATGACTAGCTGAAATGTGTAAAAAATATTTTTTTACAGTGTTTCATTACTACACAAAAAGAGAGAGAGAGACACAAGCAAGCTGGGACAGGACATCTGGGCTGCCCTGCTAATACAAATATGCTCCTTCAGATTTCAAATTCCACTGCCTGTCTCTGCCCAACCCGCTCCTTACACACACACACACACACACACACACACACACACACACACGCACACGCACACGCACACGCACACGCACACGCACACGCACACGCACAGACACAGACACACACACAGACACACACACAGACACACACACAGACACAGACACACACACAGATACAGACACACACACAGACACAGACACACACACAGATACAGACACACACACACACAGACACACACAGATACAGACACACACACACACACACACACACACACACACACACACACACACACACACACAGACACACACACACACACAGATACAGACACACACACACACACACAGATACAGACACACACACACACACACACACACAGACACACACACACACGCACGCACGCACACACACACCATACGCAGACACACTACACACACACACACCATACGCAGACACACACACACACACACACACACACACAGACACACACACACACACACAGATACAGACACACACACACACAGATACAGACACACACACACACACACACACACGCACGCACACACACACCATACGCAGACACACTACACACACACACACTACACACACACACACACGCACACTGCCTGAGGATCACTATTTCAGAGGAGGATTCTGCTTCCAGTAAGGGCTGTAATCAAGCTTCATGTTTCATCACTTTAATGTGAAAAAACAATGAGCCAGTTGATGTGTGTGTGTGTGTGTGTGTGTGTGTGTGTGTGTGTGTGTGTGTGTGTGTGTGTGTGTGTGTGTGTGTGTGTGTGTGTGTGTGTGTGTGTGTGTGTGTGTGTGTGTGTGTGTGTGTGTGTGTGTGTGTTTGTTGTGCTCTCGATGGTGCAGCTGTAGAACCTTTCAAGGATCTGAGGACCCATGCCAAATCTTTCCAGTCTCCTGAGGAGGACTAGGCTTTTCCCTCTTCACGACTGTCTTGACGTGCTTGGACCATGTTAGTTTGTTGGTGATTTCCCTCTTCACGACTGTCTTGATGTGCTTGGACCATGTTAGTTTGTTGGTGATTTCCCTCTTCACGACTGTCTTGACGTGCTTGGACCATGTTAGTTTGTTGGTGATTTCCCTCTTCACGACTGTCTTGACGTGCTTGGACCATGTTAGTTTGTTGGTGATGTGGACACCAAAGAACTTTCAGCTCTCAACCTGCTCCCCAACAGCCCTGTCGATGAGAATGGGGGCGTGGCTCGATCCTCCTTGTCCTGTAGTCCACAATCAACTCCTTTGTCTTGAAGGAGAGGTTGTTGTCTTGGCACCACATGTCCAGGTCTCTGCCCTCCTCACAATTGGCTGACACATCGTTGTCGGTGATCAGGCCTACCACTGTTGTGTTATCGGCAAACTTAATGATGGTGTTGGAGTGCGTGCCTGGCCATGCAGTCATGAGTGAACAGGGAGTACAGGAGGGGATGGATCACGCACCCCTGGAGGGGCCCCTGTGTTGAGGGATCAGTGTGGCGGATGTGTTGTTACCTACCCTTACCACCTGGGGGCAGCCCATCAGGAAGTCCAGGATCCAGTTGCAGAGGGAGCTGTTTAGTTCCAAGGTCCTAAGTTTAGTGATGAGCTTTGAGGGCACTGTGGTGCTGAGCGCTGAGCTGTAGTTAATGAATAGCATTCTCACATAGGTGTTCATTTTGTCCAGGTGGGAAAGGGCAGTGTGGAGTGCAATAGAGATTGCATCACCTGTGGATCTGTTGGGCGGTATGTATATTGGAGGGGCTTAGGGTTTCTGGGATAATGGTTTTGATGTGAGCCATGACTAGCCTTTCAAAGCACTTCATGGCTACAGACGTGAGTGCTACGGGTTGGTAGTCATTTAGGCAGGTTAACTCAGTGCTCTTGGGCACAGGGACTTTGGTGGTCTGCTTGAAACATGTTGGTATTACAGACTCAGCCAGGGCACAGGTTGAAAAATGTCAGTGAGGACACTTGCCAGTTGGTCAGCGCATGCTCGGAGAACACGTCCTGGTAATCCGTCTGGCCCTTCGGCCTTGTGAATGTTGATCTGTTTAAGGCAGTATTCAGAATTTCGGATGACTGACGTGCCCAAAATAAACTGCCTGTTACCCAGAAGCTCTGATATGCATATAATTGGTAGCATTGGACAGAAAACACTCTGAAGTTTTCCAAAACTGTTTAAATCATGTCTGTGAGTGTCACGTCCTGACCTTAGTTCCTTTTTATGTCTCTGTTTTAGTTTGGTCAGGGGCGTGAGTTGGGGTGGGCATTCTATGTTTTGTTCTAGGTTTTGTATTTCTGTGTTTGGCCTGGTATGGTTCCCAATCAGAGGCAGCTGTCGATGGTGTCTCTGATTGAGAAGCATACTTAGATAACCTGTTTTCCCACTATGATTTGTGGGTAGTTGTTTTCTGTTGTGTGTCTGCACCAACCAGAACTGTTTTGGTCGTTCGCTTTGTTTGTTTTTTTGTGATTTCAGTGTTCATCAAATAAATATAGACACATACCATGCTGCACCTTGGTCCTCTAATTCTTCCACCTACGGAAATCGTTGTTGAGTGAGTATAACAGAACTGATATGGCAAAACCTGAGGAGAATCCATCCAGAAAAACATTTGAGGTCACCACCCATTCAAATGCTTGTCTATGGGATATTCAAAGGAAATCCTCCCAAATTGCAGTTCTTAAGGCTTCCACTAGATGTCAACAGTCTTTAGAATGGGTTTCAGGCTTGTTTTTGAAAAATTAGTTAGTAATTGTAGTTTTTCAAGGTGGCTCTCATTTTGGACTGTAGTCTTGTGGTGCGCGTGGATGAGGGCGCGCACTTCGTTATTTATCTCCCGGTATTGAACATACTACCTTCCGTCTTAAATTGTATCGTTTATTTACATATTAGGGTACCTGAGGATTGATTAGAAACGTTGTTTGACTTGTTTGGACAAAGTAACTTTTGGGGATATAAAGAAGAACTTTGTCGAATAAAACAACCATTTGTTGTGTAGCTGGGACGGCTTGGGATTGTCAAACATAGGAAGATCTTCAAAGGTCAGTGATTTATTTTTTTTGCTATTTCTGACTTTTTGCGACGCCTCTGCTGGGTTGGAAAAATGTTTTTAATGCTGGTGCGCTGTCCTCAGATAATCGCATGGCTTTTGCGGTAAAGCCTTTTAAAATCTGACAAAGTGGCTGAATTAACAAGAAGTTAAGCTTTAAATGATGTATGACACTTGTATTTTCATGAATGTTTAATATTACGATTTTGTATTTTGAATTTCGCTCTGCAATTTCACCGGATGTTGTCGAGACTAGCGTCCCACCTAGCCAAATAAGCAGGTCTTACTCACATCGGCTGCGGAGGCGTGATCATACAATCGTATGAATAACCACACGTTAGATACCTAAAGATTTGAGCTAGTCAATGCCTTGGCTTAAACTCAGTGAACTGAGTCTTCTAACGCCTAGGGCTTTAACTCTGTGTGCTTCCATAGTCATGTGGATTACAGGAGACTTGGGTTCCCTTTATATGGGAACAAGATAACCTTTCTAATGTGGCACATCTGTTCTTCACTCAGGATTCACTTCCAGGCTGGCAAACTGTCTAAAGCTGACATTGAGACCTGTGAGTTGGTTTGATTGTTTCTCAATGCTTTCCTAAAGGTACACTGATTATTTTTTGGAGCTCATATCATCAAATATAATACTCTCTCTTTCTCTTCCTCCTCTGCAGATGTCTGTCTGTCTGTCTGTCTGTCTGTCTGTCTGTCTGTCTGTCTGTCTGTCTGTCTGTCTGTGTATGTCTAACTCTCTAGATATTTCTCTCCTCCCTCTTTCCATCTCACTCCTACACTTTAACACCCACAGGCTTCTGTCCCAAATGGCACCTTATCCCTCGTAGGGTCCTGGTCTAAAGTAGTGCACTACACTATATTATAGGGTGCATTGGGTCCTGGTCTAAAGTAGGGCACTACACTATATTATATGGTGCATTGGGTCCTGGTCTAAAGTAGGGCACTACACTATATTATATGGTGCATTGGGTCCTGTCTAAAGTAGGGCACTACACTATATTATATGGTGCATTGGGTCCTGGTCTAAAGTAGTGCACTACACTGTATTATAGGGTGCATTGGGTTCTGGTCTAAAGTAGTGCACTACACTATATTATATGGTGCATTGGGTCCTGGTCTAAAGTAGTGCACTACACTGTATTATAGGGTGCATTGGGTTCTGGTCTAAAGTAGTGCACTACACTATATTATAGGGTGTATTGGGTCCTGGTCTAAAGTAGTGCACTACACTGTATTATAGGGTGCATTGGGTCCTGGTCTAAAGTAGTGCACTACATTATATTATAGGGTGCATTGGGTCCTGGTCTAAAGTAGTGCACTACGCTGTATTATAGGGTGCATTGGGTCCTGGTCTAAAGTAGTGCACTACACTATATTATATGGTGCATTGGGTCCTGGTCTAAAGTAGTGCACTACACTGTATTATAGGGTGCATTGGGTTCTGGTCTAAAGTAGTGCACTACACTATATTATAGGGTGCATTGGGTCCTGGTCTAAAGTAGTGCACTACACTATATTATAGGGTGTATTGGGTCCTGGTCTAAAGTAGTGCACTACACTATATTATAGGGTGTATTGGGTCCTGGTCTAAAGTAGTGCACTACACTATATTATAGGGTGCATTGGGTCCTGGTCTAAAGTAGTGCACTACGCTGTATTATAGGGTGCATTGGGTCCTGGTCTAAAGTAGTGCACTACACTGTATTATAGGGTGCATTGGGTTCTGGTCTAAAGTAGTGCACTACACTATATTATAGGGTGCATTGGTTCCTGGTCTAAAGTAGTGCACTACACAGGAATAAGTGCCATTTTGGACGCAAGCACATAAACATGTTGAGATGTGAGCACTCAGCAGGTATCCAGGACCCAGCAGGTATCCGGGACCCAGCAGGTATCCGGGACCCAGCAGGTATCCAAGACCCAGCAGGTATCCGGGACCCAGCAGGTATCCGGGACCCAGCAGGTATCCGGGACCCAGCAGGTATCCGGGACCCAGCAGGTATCCGGGACAGCAGGTACCTGGGACCCAGCAGGTATCCGGGACCCAGCAGTATCAGGTGACACACACTTTACCCCTGTGTGTGTGTGTGTGTGTGTGTGTGTGTGTGTGTGTGTGTGTGTGTGTGTGTGTGTGTGTGTGTGTGTGTGTGTGTGTGTGTGTGTGTGTGTGTGTGTGTGCATATTCATCTTGTCAATGAAATATGTGTAGAAATAAAATAAATTTCAATCGATTGAATCAATTTAATCAATGGTGGACATGCAAGATGGCGGCCTCCATGCACTTATGTCTCGTTTGCTAAATTTGTCGTATTGTAGCTTAATCTCGTTATAAACTACTATCTGCATGAGCACAGTTTAGGCCTATGATCCCAAGACGCTGGCAATATAAAAATAAATGGGATAAAGTTGATTGTGTTGATTGGTTGTTTTGAAAACTGTGGTCCGTGGGCCTAGTTCTAAAATGATGACGGTCAAATCTGTAATTCTGACATCTTTCTAGACATGAACAGAGAGGAAGAGGCAAAGCGAGAGGGTTTACTCTCGTCAAAATCTATCCATGATAAGCAGATCGCCAGCCTTCCCGCCTTGGGACAACAACTCCCATTGATAGGACAGAGACAAGACCATCTGGTCATCATTGAGTGTCTTACTTTGACTTTCTGTTTTCCTCTGTAATGAGATACCTAAGCCACAAGGTGGCGCCAATCATCAGTCCTTTCACCTCAGCTTCACTACAAAGGATCAACTGGAGATACTGTAAGAGGTGTCTGGAGCAGTTTTCGTCGAATATAAAGATCTGAAAGAGATTAATAAAAGTGGTCTGAAAAAGTACCTGGTTAAAATGTATTAAAAACACAAGATACATTCAGATAAAAATAAAACAACCGGAAAAAAGCAATGCCTAAATGTTCAGCCTCGGCCAACATATGAATATATGACATCATTAAACAGTTACTCAGGCGCAATCTTTGGTTTTATAAGTGGGGGGGGGACATAATTATTCTTATTATTATATATCCAGTCGGATAAACACTCCAAACAGCCTGTCCGACTGCTCAGAGGCAGTGTCACATTCCAATGATAAAAACTGGGGGAGGACGAAAATACCCCCCCCGCCCCCCCCCCTGCCCCCCCCCGTCCCCTGTCCCCCCCTGCCCCTCCCCCTGTCCCCTCCCCTCCCCCGCCCCTCCCCTGCCCCTCCCCCTGTCCCCCCTGCCCCCCCCTGTCCCTCCCCCTGTCCCTCCCCCCTGCCCCCCCCTGTCCCCTCCCCCTGCCCCTCCCCCCTGCCCCTCCCCCTGTCCCCCCCTGCCCCCCCCCTGTCCCCCCCCCCCTGTCCCTCCCCCTGCCCCCCTGTCCCTCCCCCCTGCCCCTCCCCCCTGCCCCTCCCCCTGTCCCCCCTGCCCCCCCCCCCCGTCCCCCCCCCCCTGCCCCCTCCCCCCCTGCCCCTCCCCCCCCCCCCCTTAGCGAAAGGTGCACCCTGCCTGAGCAACCTAATAGGTATTCTAACCAGGCAATGATGAGCACAATTTGTTCAAAGATAACGGTTTATTTTATTTAGGTAAGTTTATGTTATCAGCGTTATTACTCATTTAAAAAGGTTGTAATTAAAAAACTTTGCTATAACAATAAAAACAAATATGAATAATTGTATTCGCGATCAGTGTCTCCTAAAATCTTCCATGTTTCATAGTGCAGGCAGCATACTGTTCTGTAAACTCAGGGTGTTTCATAGTGTAGGCAGCATACTGTTCTGTCAACTCAGGGTGTTTCATAGTGTAGGCAGCATACTGTTCTGTAAACTCAGGGTGTTTCATAGTGCAGGCAGCATACTGTTCTGTAAACTCAGGGTGTTTCATAGTGCAGGCAGCATACTGTTCTGTAAAACTCAGGGTGTTTCATAGTGTAGGCAGCATACTGTTCTGTAAACTCAGGTGTTTCATAGTGCAGGCAGCATACTGTTCTGTAAACTCAGGGTGTTTCATAGTGCAGGCAGCATACTGTTCTGTAAACTCAGGGTGTTTCATAGTGTAGGCAGCATACTGTTCTGTCAACTCAGGGTGTTTCATAGTGCAGGCAGCATACTGTTCTGTAAACTCAGGGTGTTTCATAGTGCAGGCAGCATACTGTTCTGTAAACTCAGGGTGTTTCATAGTGCAGGCAGCATACTGTTCTGTAAACTCAGGGTGTTTCATAGTGCAGGCAGCATACTGTTTCTGTAAACTCAGGGTGTTTCATGGTGCAGGGCAGCAATACTGTTCTGTAAACTCAGGGTGTTTCATAGTGTAGGCAGCATACTGTTCTGTAAACTCAGGGTGTTTCATAGTGCAGGCATAACTGTTCTGTCAACTCAGGGTGTTTCATAGTGCAGGCAGCATACTGTTCTGTAAACTCAGGGTGTTTCATAGTGCAGGCATACTGTTCTGTAAACTCAGGGTGTTTCATAGTGCAGGCAGCATACTGTTCTGTAAACTCAGGGTGTTTCATAGTGCAGGGGCAGCATACTGTTCTGTAAACTCAGGGTGTTTCATAGTGTAGGCAGTATACTGTTCTGTCAACCTCAGGGTGTTTCATAGTGCAGGCAGCATACTGTTCTGTAAACTCAGGGTGTTTCATAGTGTAGGCAGCATACTGTTCTGTAAACTCAGGGTGTTTCATAGTGCAGGCAGATACTGTTCTGTAAACTCAGGGTGTTTCTAATATGTATACTTCATGCTACAGTATGTGTGCATTTCTCCGATCACAAATTCCTTGAGTACGCCTTGTGAGGACGCGAGTGTGGGAATGCATCCCTTACCAATGATACATAGCCTAGTCCAGACATGGGCAACTTTGATGGGGCTGGCCTAAATAATCTAAACTCATCATGAGAGCCTGCCATTAACCTCCACCCATCCCCCAAGTTAATTTGTTGTAATTCTACACATTATGCAATGGGGTGTAGAGAAAATGCTTGAGTTTAAAGCAAATTTGCTGAAATTCTAAACATGTTGCCATAGGATAGAGAGAGATGTTGACAGTTGTGGCTGTAATATCTGGAGGAAATTGACTAACAAAATCAATGGGGAGCCCCCAGGTGGTCATTCTGGCCATGATTACTAGCAAGTTTAGATAGCTGGCTAGCCAGACTAATTTACCAAGCTAAAACATGTTCGGGACATGGGCCAATTGATAACTATCAGTGATTGAAATAACGAGAAAACTGCTAATGTGCAACCGAATTTGATTTTTTATTTTACCTTTATTTAACCAGGCACGTCTGTTAAGAACAAATTCTTATTTTGTACCTTTGTGTATTCTACTATTCTAACTCGCAACCGTAAACAACAGACGGGGGAGGGGGTTTCGGGGGAGGTCCCCGTCCCTGGCCTAGCTTAATGTTCTACCGAGCCCAACGGATGAGGCGGGGAGGCCACACCAGGTGACCAACCGACAGTGAAGCCTACGGGTTAGATAATCTTCGCGCAGGTCTGTGCTGTCCATGTGACTCTGGAGCGCGGTGTGTGTTTGTGTGCGTGTTATCCGCTTACAGGGGCTCTCAACGCAAAGCCCCTGTCATCTTGCTCGCGCTGCTGCTTGCTCATTCCCGATGTGCCAACTGGAGAGAGAAGAGAAGCGACGTTAGTTGCTTGAACCGTTAAGGGGAAAACGTTAGGAGAGCCATGGCGAACCCAGGACAAAAAGTGGTCCTAATCACCGGTTGCTCCTCCGGGATCGGGCTGAGGATGGCGGTGATGCTCGCTAAGGACGAGAAACAGCGCTATCACGGTAAGAGAGTAACCTCCAGGACCTTCAGGAAGTATTCACATACCCTTTGACTTGTTCCACTTTGTGTTGCAGCCTGCCTTTAAAATGTATACCGTTTAGATGGTTGGCCACTGGCCTACACACAATATCCCATAGTGTCAAAGTGGAATTATGTCTTTTTAAATTGTTACAAATTAATACAAAAAAAGTGAAAAGCTAAAGTGTCTTGGGTCAATAAGAGTTCAGTCCCTTTGTTACATCAACCCTAAATAAGGAGTAAACATGTACTTAACAAGTCACATAGTAAGTTGCATGGAGTCTGTGTGCTATAATAGTGTTTAACATGATTTTTTAAATAAATCCCTCATTACCTGTAAAGTCCCTGAGACGAGCAGTGAATTTCAAAACACAGATTCAACCACCCAGAAAATAAACATAAGAATTTGTTCTTAACTGACTTGCCTAGTTAAATAAAGGTTCTAACCACAAATGAATTCACCCTTCAGCAGGACAATCACCGATAGCCAAGGCCAAATCTACACTGGATTTGTTTCCCAAGAAGACAGGGAATGATGCTGAGTGGCTGAATCACAGTTTCCACTTAAACCTATGGCAAAACCTGAGAGTGGTTGCCTAGCAATGATCATAAACCAATTTGACAGCCCTTGAAGAATTCAGAAAAGAATAATGTGCAAATGTTGCACAATCCAGGCATGGAAAGCTCTTAGAGACATACCCAGAAACACTCACAGCTGTAATCACTCTTAGAGACTTACCCAGAAACACTCACAGCTGTAATCACTCTCTTAGAGACTTACCCAGAAACACTCACAGCTGTAATCACTCTTAGAGACTTACCCAGAAACACTCACAGCTGTAATCACTCTTAGAGATTTACCCAGAAACACTCACAGCTGTAATCACTCTTAGAGACTTACCCAGAAACACTCACAGCTGTAATCACTCTTAGAGACTTACCCAGAAACACTCACAGCTGTAATCACTCTTAGAGACTTACCCAGAAACACTCACAGCTGTAATCACTCTTAGACTTACCCAGAAACACTCACAGCTGTAATCACTCTTAGAGATTTACCCAGAAACACTCACAGCTGTAATCACTCTTAGAGACTTACCCAGAAACACTCACAGCTGTAATCACTCTCTTAGAGACTTACCCAGAAACACTCACAGCTGTAATCACTCTTAGAGACTTACCCAGAAACACTCACAGCTGTAATCACTCTCTTAGAGACTTACCCAGAAACACTCACAGCTGTAATCACTCTTAGAGACTTACCCAGAAACACTCACAGCTGTAATCACTCTCTTAGAGACTTACCCAGAAACACTCACAGCTGTAATCACTCTTAGACTTACCCAGAAACACTCACAGCTGTAATCACTCTTAGAGATTTACCCAGAAAAACTCACAGCTGTAATCACTCTTAGAGACTTACCCAGAAACACTCACAGCTGTAATCACTCTCTTAGAGACTTACCCAGAAACACTCACAGCTGTAATCACTCTTAGAGACTTACCCAGAAACACTCACAGCTGTAATCACTCTCTTAGAGACTTACCCAGAAACACTCACAGCTGTAATCACTCTTAGAGACTTACCCAGAAACACTCACAGCTGTAATCACTCTCTTAGAGACTTACCCAGAAACACTCACAGCTGTAATCACTCTTAGAGATTTACCCAGAAACACTCACAGCTGTAATTGCTCTTAGAGACTTACCCAGAAACACTCACAGCTGTAATCACTCTTAGAGACTTACCCAGAAACACTCACAGCTGTAATCACTCTTAGAGACTTACCCAGGAACACTCACAGCTGTAATCACTCTTAGAGACTTACCCAGAAACACTCACAGCTGTAATCACTCTTAGAGATTTACCCAGAAACACTCACAGCTGTAATCACTCTTAGAGACATACCCAGAAACACTCACAGCTGTAATCACTCTTAGAGACTTACCCAGAAACACTCACAGCTGTAATCACTCTTAGAGACTTACCCAGAAACACTCACAGCTGTAATCACTCTTAGAGACTTACCCAGGAACACTCACAGCTGTAATCTCTCTTAGAGACTTACCCAGAAACACTCACAGCTGTAATCACTCTCTTAGAGACTTACCCAGAAACACTCACAGCTGTAATCA
>NW_027014552.1:193915-345462 GCF_036934945.1 Oncorhynchus masou masou | reverse complement strand
AAAAAGACTGTCGTTGCTCCAACGTGTCCCTAACCATAAATACCAATGCCTTTCTTAAAATCAATACACAGAAGTATATATTTTTAAACCTGCATATTTAGCTAAAACAAATCCAGGTTAGCAGGCAATATTAACCAGGTGAAGTCGTGTCACTTCTCTTGCGTTCATTGCACGCAGAGTCAGTGTATATGCAACAGTTTGAGACGCCTAATTTGCCAAAATGCTACGTAATTATGACATAACATTGAAGGTTGTGCAATGAAACAGGAATATTTAGACTTATGGATGCCACCCGTTAGATAAAATACGGAACGGTTCCGTATTTCTCTGAAAGAATAAATGTTTTGTTTTCGAGATGATAGTTTCCGTATTCGACCATATTAATGACCTAAGGCTCGTGTTTCTGTGTGTTATTATGTTATAACTAAGTCTATGATTTGATAGAGCATTCTGACTGAGCGATGGTAGGCAGCAGCAGGCTCGTAAGCATTCATTCAAACAGCACTTTCGTGCGTTTGCCAGCAGCTATTTTTGACTTCAAGCCTATCAACTCCCGAGATTAGGCTTGTGTAACCGATGTGAAATGGCTAGTTAGTTAGCGGGGTGCACGCTAATAGCGTTTCAAACGTCACTCGCTCTGAGACTTGGAGTGGTTGTTCCCCTTGCTCTGCATGGGTAACGCTGCTTCGAGGGTGGCTGTTGTCGATGTGTTCCTGATTCGAGCCCAGGGAGGAGCGAGGAGAGGGACGGAAGCTATACTGTTACACTGGCAATACTAAAGTGCCTATAAGAACATCCAATAGTCAAAGGTTAATGAAATACAAATGGTATAGAGGGAAATAGTCCTATAATTCCTATAATAACTACAACCTAAAACTTCTTACCTGGGAATATTGAAGACTCATGTTGAAAGGAACCACCAGCTTTCATATGTTCTCATGTTCTGAGCAAGGAACTTAAACGTTAGCTTTCGTACATAGCACATATTGCACTTTTACTTTCTTCTCCAACACTTTGTTTTTGCATTATTTAAACCAAATTGAACATGTTTCATTATTTATTTGAGGCTAAATTGATTTTATTGATGTATTATATTAAGTTAAAATAAGTGTTCATTCAGTATTGTTGTAATTGTCATTATTACAAATAAAATAAAATGAATACAAATATATATATATTTTTTTTTATTTTTTATCGTCCGATTAATCGGTATCGGCGTTGAAAAAATCCTATACGGTCAACCTCTAGTTGAGATGTGTCTGTTACATTTATTTGGGCTGCAATCTGAGGTGCAGTTAACTCTAATTAACTTATCCTCTGCAGCAGAGGTAACTCTGGGCCTTCCTTTCCTGTGGCGGTCCTCATGAGAGCCAGTTTCATCATAGAGCTGGATGGTTTTTTGCGACTAATGATGGACTCTTTCTCTGTTTATTTGAGCTGTTCTTGCCATAATATGGACTTGTTCTTTAACCAAATAGGGCTATCTTCTGTATTCCAACCCTACCATGTCACAACACAACTGATCGGCTCAAACGAATTAAGATGGAAAGAAATTCCACAAATTAACTTAACAAGGCACACCTGTTAATTGAAATGCATTCCAGGTGACTACCTCATGAAGCTGGTTGAGAGAATGCCTAGAGTGAGCAAAGCTGTCATGAAGGAAAAGGGTGCTACTTTGCAGAATCTTATATTTTGGTTTGTTTAACACTTTTTTTTGGTTACTACATGATTCCATATGTGTTATTTCATGGTTTTGATGTCTTCACTATTATTCTACAATGTTGACAATAGTAAAAATAAAGAAAACCCCCTGAATGAGATGTGTCCAAACTTTGACTGTACATCCCTACACAGACATCCACACTCTCAAACAATGTATACTGAGTTGACCATGCCCCGAATGGAGTGCGTGTGATTGACTGGTGTGTCCTGCTCTCTGATTGGTTCCTGTGTATGATTGACAGGAAGTTTGGCCGGGACCTGGAGAGTGTGTCCAGCGGTCTCAGGAAGCTGAAACGTCTGTCCCACGCCTTTGATGATGTCATAGGGAGAGACGACCGGTGAGGAGACATTTATTCATACAGATACCGTCTGTTACAGTGTTTTACTCACTATATTTACACTAGTATTTATATAGGGCAATGAGAGGGGACTATGTAGTGAGAGGTTAGTTTTGTTAGGACGGGGAGCAGGACAGAGGACTATGTAGTGAGAGGTTAGTTTTGTTAGGACGGGGAGCAGGACAGAGGACTATGTAGTGAGAGGTTAGTTTTGTTAGGACGGGGAGCAGGACAGAGGACTATGTAGTGAGAGGTTAGTTTTGTTAGGACGGGGAGCAGGACAGAGGACTATGTAGTGAGGTTAGGACGGGGAGCAGGACAGAGGAGTGTGTAGTGAGATTAGGACGGGGAGATGGGAGCAAATCTGGACTCAGATATGCTTTTCCTGTTCTGGGGCCCTGAGGAGGGGCTCCTGTCTAACGGTCGACTAAAACCCTCCAGCTGCTCTTCCCGCCCGCTCAGATTCAAATTGGGCTTGTGATATGTGGATGAGGAGGGAGGACTGGAAGGGGGTGATGTAGGGGAGGTTGGAGAGGACAGGGGGAGTCAGAGCTATATAGTTGGACTTGTTTTTTAGGGGAGGAGGGTGTGTGTGTGTGAGACTACGCAGGCCAGTTAGTTTTGTTAGGAGCTGCCCAGGTCAACTGTAAGTGCTGTTATTGTGAAGTGGAAACGACCTAGGAGCTCACAGAATGCCAGAGCTGAAGAATTTGTTATGACAGCCAATTAATATCTAGTATAAGTTTTGATTTCACCCCCATCTCAAAAGATATTTTTTTTTTACAGTTTCCAATGTTTCTTCTCTTTTTCGGCCATGAAGTGCGCACCGCAAAAGGGATTTCTGTCCTCGTTATGAAATGAACTTTACCCTCTATTTCTAAACAATAAACAACATAAAACGCTGATTGTTTAAAGCAAAACTACCAAAACTATTGCTGATGGTGAACCTGAACAATCCAAATAGTTTTCAACAGGTATAGCCAGATGAATGGTCGACAGTAGCTGACGTTGACTCCAGTAAAACACCATTTTCAACATCTCCATAGGGAACAATAACATAACAAATCACATAGGTTGACACTCAACTAATTAAAGCTAATAATCACGGTGGACCATTTTATCATTTGAAGACCATCATTCCACTATTACTGCAGATACATGGTGGATATTTTCTGAAATTACAATGCAACATGCTACGTTGCTACATGCTACGCATAGCACCTATAATTTAGAATGAAAATTCATATGTTAGTGTGTCGATTCGTTCTCCCACCAAACCGTTTCAAAATAAAACGTATCGTTCCTGTATCGAGAGCCAATGTATCTAATTGTCTTGAAAAGAGAAATATGTACATCCCTAATGAACACTGAAGTTGACGTGAACATTTTTGTCATTTCAGTAGGATTTTTGTTATGAACTGGGATATTGGATTTATAAACATGAATAACTTTATCAGTCATTTTTTTGATGAATTGTATCAGATTTTAAGACTTGTTCAAACAATGAAATTAGGTCCAACAACTAAGTCAGACTTTATCAGTGAAAACCTAGGAGTCTCTGTCTGTCTGCTTCCAGGGCCCAGTTATCTATTTGATTTCGCCTATCGGATAGGATTAAATGCATAGAAATAGAATGGACAGAACATGTATCATTGACTTGAATGGGGACTCCTGTTCTGCATGTTATATTTCTTTGTATTTTAATCCTATCCGATAGCTGAAGTCCAGATAACTGGACAGCTGGACTGTAACTGTATAAGCTGTATATCAGCTGGGACTGTAAAGGTATATCAGCTGGGACTGTAAAATAGCAGTAAATATATATCAGCTGGGATGTAAATGTATATCAGCTGGGACTGTAAAGGTATATCAGCTGGGACTGGGTATATCAGCTGGGACTGTAAATGATAGCAGCTGGGACTGTAAAGGTATATCAGCTGGGACTGTAAATGTATATCAGCTGGGACTGTAAAGGTATAGCAGCTGGGACTGTAAAGGTATATCAGCTGGGACTGTAAAATAGCAGCTGGGACTGTAAAGGTATATCAGCTGGGACTGTAAAGGTATATCAGCTGGGACTGTAAAGGTATAGCAGCTGGGCTGTAAAGTATATCTGGGACTGTAAAGGCATAGCAGGTATATAGCAGCTGGGACTGTAAAGGTATATCAGCAGCTGTAAAGGACATGTAAAGGTATATAAAGGTATAGCAGCTGGGACTGTAAAGGTATATCAGCTGGGACTGTAAAGGTATATCAGCTGGGACTGTAAAGGTATAACAACTGTAAAGGTATAGCAGGACTGTAAAGGTATATCAGCTGGGACTGGGTATAGCAGCTGTAAAGGTATATCAGCTGGGACTGTAAAGGTATATCAGCTGGGACTGTAAAAGGTATATCAGCTGGGACTGTAAAGGTATATCAGTGGGACTGTAAAGGTATATCAGCTGGGACTGTAAAGGTATATCAGCTGGGACTGTAAAGGTATAGCAGCTGGGACTGTAAAGGTATATCAGCTGGGACTGTAAAGGTATAGCAGCTGGGACTGTAAAGGTATAGCAGCTGGGACTGTAAAATAGCAGCTGGGAAGTAGCAGCTGGGACTGTAAAGGTATAGCTGGGACAGCTGGGACTGTAAAGGTATAGCAGCTGGGACTGTAAAGGTATAGCAGCTGGGACTGTAAAGGTATATCAGCTGGGACTGTAAAGGTATAGCAGCTGGGACTGTAAAGGTATATTAGCTGGGACTGTAAAGGTATATCAGCTGGGACTGTAAAGGTATATCAGCTGGGCTGTAAAGGCATATGGAGACTGTAAAGGTATAGCAGCTGGGACTGTAAAGGTATATCAGCTGGGACTGTAAAGGTATATCAGCTGGGACTGTAAAGGTATATCAGCTGGGACTGTAAAGGTATATCAGCTAGAACTAAAGGTATATCAGCTGGGACTGTAAAAAGCAGCTGGGACTGTAAAGGCATATCAGCTGGGACTGTAAAGGTATATCAGCTGGGACTGAAAGGTATATCAGCTGAGACTGTAAAGGTATATCAGCTGGGACTGTAAAGGTACACATCAGCTGGGACAGCTGGGACTGTAAAGGTATATCAGCTGGGACTGTAAAGGTATATCATATCAGCTGGGACTGTAAAGGTATAGCAGCTGGGACTGTAAAGGTATAGCAGCTGGGACTGTAAAGGTATAGCAGCTGGGACTGTAAAGGTATAGCAGCTGGGACTGTAAAGGTATATCAGCTGGGACTGTAAAGGTATATCAGCTGGGACTGTAAAGGTATAGCAGCTGGGACTGTAAAGGTATAGCAGCAGCTGTATATCAGCTGGGACTGTAAAGGTATAGCAGCTGGGACTGTAAAGGTATAGCAGCTGGGACTGTAAAGGTAAATATAGCAGCTGGGAGCTGGGACTGTAAAGGTATATAGCTGGGACAGCTGGGACTGTAAAGGTATAGCAGCTGGGACTGTAAAGGTATATCAGCTGGGACTGTAAAGGTATAGCAGCTGGGACTGTAAAGGTATATCAGCTGGGACTGTAAAGGTATAGCAGCTGGGACAGGTATAGCAGGACTGTAAAGGTATAGCAGCTGGGACTGTAAAGGTATAGCAGCTGGGACTGTAAAGCAGTATATAGCAGCTGGGACTGTAAAGGTATATCAGCTGGGACTGTAAAGGTATATCAGCTGGGACTGTAAAGGTATAGCAGCTGTAAAGGATGAGACTGTAGCTGGGACTGTAAAGGTATATCAGCTGGGACTGTAAAGGTATATCAGCTGGGACTGTAAAGGTATATCAGCTGGGACTGTAAAGGTATATCAGCTGGGACTGTAAAGGTATATCAGCTGGGACTGTAAAGGTATATCAGACTGTAAAGGACTGTACTAAAGGTATATCAGCTGGGACTGTAAAGGTATATCAGCTGGGACTGTAAAGGTATATCAGCTGGGACTGGGTATATCACTGGGACTAAAGGTATATCAGCTGGGACTGTAAAGGTATATCAGCTGGGGTAAAGGTACATCAGCTGGGACTGTAAATGTATATCAGCTGGGACTGTAAAGGCATATCAGCTGGGACTAAAGGTATATCAGCTGGGACTGTAAAGGTATATCAGACTGTAAAGGTATATCAGCTGGGACTGTAAAGGTATATCAGCTGGGACTGTAAAGGTACATCAGCTGGGACTGTAAAGGTACATCAGCTGGGACTGTAAAGGTATATCAGCTGGGACTGTAAAGGTATATCAGCTGGGACTGTAAAGGTATATCAGCTGGGACTGTAAAGGTATATCAGCTGGGACTGTAAAGGTATATCAGCTGGGACTGTAAAGGTATATCAGCTGGGACTGTAAAGGTATATCAGCTGGGACTGTAAAGGTATATCAGCTGGGACTGTAAAGGTATATCAGCTGGGACTGTAAAGGTATATCAGCTGGGACTGTAAAGGTATATCAGCTGGGACTGTAAAGGTATATCAGCTGGGACTGTAAAGGTATATCAGCTGGGACTGTAAAGGTATATCAGCTGGGACTGTAGGTATATCAGCTGGGGTACATATCAGCTGGGACTGTAAAGGTATATCTGTAAAGCTCAGCTGGACTGTAAAGGTATATCAGCTGGGACTGTAAAGGTACATCAGCTGGGACTGTAAAGGTATAGCAGCTGGGCTGGGAGCTGTAAAGGTATATCAGCTGGGACTGTAAAGGTACATCAGCTGGGACTGTAAAGGTATATAAGCTGGGACTGTAAAGGTATAGCAGCTGGGACTGTAAAGGTATATCAGCTGGGACTAAAGGTATAGCAGCTGGGACTAAAGGTAATCAGCTGGGACTATAGCAGCTGGGACTGTAAAGGTATATAAGCTGGGACTGTAAAGGTATATAAGCTGGGACTGTAAAGGTATATCAGCTGGGACTGTAAAGGTATATCAGCTGGGACTGTAAAGGTATATCAGCTGGGACTGTAAAGGTATATCAGCTGGGACTGTAAAGGTATATCAGCTGGGACTGTAAAGGCTGGGATATCAGCTGGGACTGTAGGTATATCAGCTGGGACTGTAAAGGTACATCAGCTGGGACTGTAAAGGTATATCAGTGGGACTGTAAAGGTATAGCAGCTGGGACTGTAAAGGTATATCAGCTGGGACTGTAAAGGTATATCAGCTGGGACTGTAAAGGTATATCAGCTGGGACTGTAAAGGTATATCAGCTGGGACTGTAAAGGTATAGCAGCTGGGACTGTAAAGGTATATCAGCTGGGACTGTAAAGGTATATCAGCTGGTACTGTAAAGGTATATCAGCTGGGACTGTAAAGGTACATCAGCTGGGACTGTAAAGGTATAGCAGCTGGGACTGTAAAGGTATAGCAGCTGGGACTGTAAAGGTATATCAGCTGGGACTGTAAAGGTACATCAGCTGGGACTGTAAAGGTATATAAGCTGGGACTGTAAAGGTATAGCAGCTGGGACTGTAAAGGTATATCAGCTGGGACTAAAGGTATAGCAGCTGGGACTGTAAAGGTATATCAGCTGGGACTAAAGGTATAGCAGCTGGGACTGTAAAGGTATATAAGCTGGGACTGTAAAGGTATATAAGCTGGGACTGTAAAGGTATATAAGCTGGGACTGTAAAGGTATATCAGCTGGGACTAAAGGTATATCAGCTGGGACTAAAGGTATATCAGCTGGGACTGTAAAGGTATATCAGCTGGGACTGTAAAGGTATATCAGCTGGGACTGTAAAGGTATATCAGCTGGGACTGTAAAGGTATATCAGCTGGGACTGTAATGGTATATCAGCTGGGACTGTAAAGGTATATCAGCTGGGACTGTAAAGGTATATCAGCTGGGACTAAAGGTATATCAGCTGGGACTGTAAAGGTATATCAGCTGGGACTGTAAAGGTATATCAGCTGGGACTGTAAAGGTATATCAGCTGGGACTGTAAAGGTATATCAGCTGGGACTGTAAAGGTATATCAGCTGGGACTGTAAAGGTATATCAGCTGGGACTGTAAAGGTATATCAGCTGGGACTGTAAAGGTATATCAGCTGGGACTGTAAAGGTATATCAGCTGGGCTGGGACTGTAAAGGTATATCAGCTGGGACTGTAAAGGTACATCAGCTGGGACTAAAGGTATATCAGCTGGGACTGTAAAGGTATATCAGCTGGGACTGTAAAGGTACATCAGCTGGGACTAAAGGTATATCAGCTGGGACTGTAAAGGTATATCAGCTGGGACTGTAAAGGTATATCAGCTGGGACTGTAAAGGTATATCAGCTGGGACTGTAAAGGTATATCAGCTGGGACTGTAAAGGTACATCAGCTGGGACTGTAAAGGTATATCAGCTGGGACTGTAAAGGTATAGCAGCTGGGACTGTAAAGGTATATCAGCTGGGACTGTAAAGGTATATCAGCTGGGACTGTAAAGGTATATCAGCTGGGACTGTAAAGGTATATCAGCTGGGACTGTAAAGGCATATCAGCTGGGACTGTAAAGGTATATCAGCTGGTATATCACTGTAAAGGTATATCAGCTGGGACTGTAAAGGTACATCAGCTGGGACTGTAAAGGTATAGCAGCTGGGACTGTAAAGGTATAGCAGCTGGGACTGTAAAGGTATATCAGCTGGGACTGTAAAGGTACATCAGCTGGGACTGTAAAGGTATATAAGCTGGGACTGTAAAGGTATAGCAGCTGGGACTGTAAAGGTATATCAGCTGGGACTAAAGGTATAGCAGCTGGGACTGTAAAGGTATATCAGCTGGGACTAAAGGTATAGCAGCTGGGACTGTAAAGGTATATAAGCTGGGACTGTAAAGGTATATAAGCTGGGACTGTAAAGGTATATAAGCTGGGACTGTAAAGGTATATCAGCTGGGACTAAAGGTATATCAGCTGGGACTGTAAAGGTATATCAGCTGGGACTAAAGGTATATCAGCTGGGACTGTAAAGGTATATCAGCTGGGACTGTAAAGGTATATCAGCTGGGACTGTAAAGGTATATCAGCTGGGACTGTAAAGGTATATCAGCTGGGACTGTAAAGGTATATCAGCTGGGACTGTAATGGTATATCAGCTGGGACTGTAAAGGTATATCAGCTGGGACTGTAAAGGTATATCAGCTGGGACTAAAGGTATATCAGCTGGGACTGTAAAGGTATATCAGCTGGGACTGTAAAGGTATATCAGCTGGGACTAAAGGTATATCAGCTGGGACTGTAAAGGTATATCAGCTGGGACTGTAAAGGTATATCAGCTGGGACTGTAAAGGTATATCAGCTGGGACTGTAAAGGTATATCAGCTGGGACTGTAAAGGTATATCAGCTGGGACTGTAAAGGTATATCAGCTGGGACTGTAAAGGTATATCAGCTGGGACTGTAAAGGTATATCAGCTGGGACTGTAAAGGTACATCAGCTGGGACTAAAGGTATATCAGCTGGGACTGTAAAGGTATATCAGCTGGGACTGTAAAGGTACATCAGCTGGGACTAAAGGTATATAAGCTGGGACTGTAAAGGTATATCAGCTGGGACTAAAGGTATATAAGCTGGGACTGTAAAGGTACATCAGCTGGGACTGTAAAGGTATATCAGCTGGGACTGTAAAGGTATATCAGCTGGGACTGTAAAGGTACATCAGCTGGGACTAAAGGTATATCAGCTGGGACTGTAAAGGTACATCAGCTGGGACTGTAAAGGTATATCAGCTGGGACTGTAAAGGTATATCAGCTGGGACTAAAGGTATATAAGCTGGGACTGTAAAGGTATATCAGCTGGGACTGTAAAGGTATATCAGCTGGGACTGTAAAGGTATATCAGCTGGGAGGTATAGCAGCTAAAGGTATATCCCTATCTGTTGTTAACCCTGTTGTTTTTCATCCTGCAGAAGAACCTTCAACTACTCTCTAATTGCAGAGTGAATATGCAGGTAACCACGTTTACACTCGCTAACTGTCTCACCTAACACTCTGTTACTGAACTTCTGCTGGTACTGGGCCATCTGCCCCTGACAGAATGGGAGAGTTGACCTCGTGGCTGATTGGTTGGCTGACTGACTGACTTGACTGCATGGGAGAGTTGACCTCATGGCTGATTGGTTGGCTGACTGACTGACTGACTTGACTGCATGAGAGAGTTGACCTCGTGGCTGATTGGTTGGCTTACTGACTGACTGACTGACTTGACTGCATGAGAGAGTTGACCTCGTGGCTGATTGGTTGGCTGACTGACTGACTTGACTGCATGGGAGAGTTGACCTCATGGCTGATTGGTTGGCTGACTGACTGACTGACTTGACTGCATGAGAGAGTTGACCTCGTGGCTGATTGGTTGGCTTACTGACTGACTGACTGACTTGACTGCATGAGAGAGTTGACCTCGTAGCTGATTGGTTGGCTGACTGACTGACTTGACTGCATGGGAGAGTTGACCTCGTGGCTGATTGGTTGGCTGACTGACTGACTTGACTGCATGAGAGAGTTGACCTCGTGGCTGATTGGTTGGCTGACTGACTGACTTGACTGCATGAGAGAGTTGACCTCGTGGCTGATTGGTTGGCTGACTGACTGACTTGACTGCATGAGAGAGTTGACCTCATGGCTGATTGGTTGGCTGACTGACTGACTTGACTGCATGAGAGAGTTGACCTCGTGGCTGATTGGTTGGCTGACTGACTGACTTGACTGCATGAGAGAGTTGACCCGTGGCTGATTGGTTGGCTGACTGACTGACTTGACTGCATGAGAGTTGACCTCGTGGCTGATTGGTTGGCTGACTGACTGACTTGACTGCATGAGAGAGTTGACCTCATGGCTGATTGGTTGGCTGACTGACTGACTTGACTGCATGAGAGAGTTGACCTCGTGGCTGATTGGTTGGCTGACTGACTGACTTGACTGCATGGGAGAGTTGACCTCGTGGCTGATTGGTTGGCTGACTGACTGACTTGACTGCATGAGAGAGTTGACCTCGTGGCTGATTGGTTGGCTGACTGACTTGACTGCATGGGAGAGGTGAACCTGGTGGCTGCATGACATTGCATGGTGCTGTCCATCTAAAAGCCTAAAAGATACTCAGACCGGTGGGCTTCCATTCAGACACAACAACAACAGACTGATACTCAGACACACAATAACTACCCAGATGGTCTTGACAAAGCTTGAGTTCTGATTCCCTCTCCTTCTCCAGAAGTGCATGATTGTTCACACCCACTCTAAAAGCATTGGATTGGTGCAAGAAGGAGGCGGGGTCCTATAAAATAGAACAAGGACAGAATCACGGAATCCAGACATTTAAAACGGAATTGAAAATAAATTAAATGAATAAGTTAATTATATTCCTGCAACTTCCTGAAGAGGCGCAGGAATGTCCACTTAGCTGTTAGCGATGATGATAAGTCTTCTGGTAGATGGAAGCCTTTCCCCAAATAAAACTAAATGAAGTGTCAACTACAAAGTAGCCTATGACTATCTGGCAGAATGCTGATAGAATTATTTTCATTCATCCAGTGGCCCTCACAAAACTCTGCAATCAGATGAGCACCACAGAAATATTGCTAACCAAACAATGTGCTGGTGCATGCACACTAACTACACCCACAAATACAGAGGTTTCCAAGACCTCACAGTGATCTCCTGATGTGGTTTAATCATTGTTGTGGACTTACAACATCCAGTTTTGTTGTTTTTCTATTTAAAAAAAAATAGTGTTTTTGAGAGTGAAAACCTGAAAAGAACTGTGGAAACCTGGAAAAACTAAATGTAGAAAATACTAAAACGGAATCAGGAAAAGATGTAAACGATTTTTAAGAAGGTCCTACTGGAGGGAGGTTCCTCCATATGCCTGAGGAAAGAACACGTATACAACTCTAGAAGGGAATTAGAACCTGTCCCTGGAGAAGTCAGGAGTCTGTCTGGAACGCAGCCACCAGAGGTCAGAGGTCAGAGGGCAGTGTCATGACGTCAGATAACTAAGAGCCTCTCATTGTGACCAGTGGACAGGCATGTGACGCTGATGTGAATTTACCCCCCCCCAAAAAACACAGTGAATGAATGGATGGCTCACATTGTTTAACTGACACAAAGACTGCTGCTATCAACCAAACACTCCTCCTTCTCTTTTCCCTCTCACCCCCTCCAGGTCCTGTGCAGCAGAGCGTTATGGAGGGGTGAGGAGGTTGGACCCCAGCGGGAGGCTGGGCTGCTCCTCCTTCACAGAGCCAAACGTCTCCTACCAGCTCAGTCTCACGTCAGAGTTAGACGTTGCTCCATGTTTCTCGAACGTCAAATTGCAAAGTTTTTTAAAATATTGAGTTTAGGCATTTAACTCAAATTTGTAAGATTTAGGGTTAAGTTCAGGCTGGTTTCCCCCCTCAGACATAGATGGGTTAAGTTCACGCTGGTTTCCCCCTCAGCTCCCGACGTCCTCAGACATAGATGGGTTAAGTTCAGGCTGGTTTCCCCCTCAGACATAGATGGGTTAAGTTCAGGCTGGTTTCCCCCTCAGCTCCCGACGTCCTCAGACATAGATGGGTTAAGTTCAGGCTGGTTTCCCCCCTCAGACATAGATGGGTTAAGTTCAGGCTGGTTTCCACCCTCAGACATAGATGGGTTAAGTTCAGGCTGGTTTCCCCCCTCAGCTCCCAACGTCCTCAGACATAGATGGGTTAAGTTCAGGCTGGTTTCCCCCCTCAGACATAGATGGGTTAAGTTCAGGCTGGTTTCCCCCCTCAGACATAGATGGGTTAAGTTCAGGCTGGTTTCCCCCCTCAGCTCCCGACGTCCTCAGACATAGATGGGTTAAGTTCAGGCTGGTTTCCCCCCTCAGACATAGATGGGGTAAGTTCAGGCTGGTTTCCCCCCTCAGCTCCCAACGTCCTCAGACATAGATGGGTTAAGTTCATGCTGGTTTCCCCTCAGACATAGATGGACGTTGGATACTGACTGGTATCACATAGATGGGGCCTGGTTCACCTTGACTTGCAGTCCTCAAGCCACACTGAACCCCACATACCTTCCTGTTACAGTGTGTTGGTGTGAGGAATATGTATCTTTCCATATTCTAGATGTACAGTTGCAGCCAAATAGATTGGCATCCTTGCAACTTCTCTTAAATAATTCCCTTCTTCTTCTCTTAAGTTAACGTTTGAAATTGGTCTCCACACCTTTTGTTATTGGATTGTCAACATTGCAGAACATATGTTATTTTGTTGCTAGTACTTGTTTTTGCACAGCTTTTTGTTCCAGATAACTGCAGACAAATGTTTCTTCTTCCATCAATGAGCTTGCTGCACTATTCTACTGGCGATTTAACCTTCAGAAAATAACGGATCTAGTTATCCAATGCCCTCCACCAACTGCTGTTTGGAGCTCTCCCCCAGGGAAATGGATGTGATTCTGGACTCTTCACTTCTCCAGAACAGTCCAGCGGTTTCTTCTTGAACCATTCCAGGGTGCTTCTGTGTGTTTTAGGGTTGTTGTCCTACTCGAAGACCCACACCCTTCAACAGAGAGACATTGCACTCTAAAATGCCCTGATAATCTGCTCATTGATTATTTTGTCTTGTTGGCGGGAGGGGGGGGGGGTCCAAATCAGGCTTTCTGGTGTCTCCTTCAGCAGCGGGGTCTTCCTGGTGTTTACCAACAACCAAAACAAAACATTCAGATAAAATAACACCCTCCCTACAATCAAAGATGGTGGAGGTTTGATAATGCTGTTGGGTTGCTTTGCTGCTTCTGGTACTAGTGGTCTTGGAACACGTGCAAGACATGAAATCAGCAGATTCTGGGTTTCTGGAGTCCAATGTTCAACCCAGTATCCAAAAACTGGGTCTCCATTAAAGGTTGTGGGTCTTCCAGCAGGACAATGACCCCTAAACAGAGGTTCTGGCGTGCCCAGCCAACAGTCCCCAAATTGACAGTTGAAAAGGTGTGTCAAGCATGTATATTTTTTGCTTCAAGAAGTGTTTGTCTGCGGTTATCTTGGTCAATAGGCTGTGCAACCAAGTACTAGCTCTGTGCCAATAATTTTGTCGATGATGTAATTTTAGAAAATAAAGTTTACCAAAAAATAAAATTGGTTCTGCAATGTTGAAGATCTAATAAGGTGTGGTGAATAAACGTTTCTTAAATTTGAACTTATTTGAGAAACGGGGACTAAGAAAAGTACATATTGTTACATACCGGTTACTGTCTGCCAGCCTGGGACAGCTTCTACACAGTAATGTTCATGTATTCTATTCACCGACAGCTTCTACACAGTAATGTTCATGTATTCTATTCACCTTATGATCCCCGCCCACTTGACCCAGTTCCTGATCCAACAGCATTGTTTTCCTTTTTCCAGCCCGTTCACAAACAAACACATTGTTAAATATAAATGACATTCGTCACAAACATTCCATTTTTTATACAAGACCCGGAGGAGGAAAAACACACAATTGGATTGTCCTTGTTGACACGGGCATCATAAGATGAATACTTAAACAGAATGGGATTCGTTTCTATGTTCATAGATTCTACAATTGTAACAGGTTTGTTTTATACGTGATGGGATGTTAAGGTAAAGCCGGGTGTGAAAGTAGATGGCATTTGTTATCGGTAGAGGTCAGCCAAGAGCACGCACGCATTTTTGTATTTTTACTGCGAAAATGACAAGAGTCGCCTACTCTGCTGACACTGACGAACAGATCAACAAAACCCGACCTCTGATCCATATAATTGGCCTACGAAAACGGGAGGCACAAATACAATGGAGGGGGACATTATTGTCCAAAAACAAACAAAAGTGTCACAGATCCAATGATAAAGACTGAATATGCACACAGCGGGGGGGACATGGCCGATGTTCTCTGCTGGTGCCAGGAAGAAAGGCTACTGTTCGTTCGATTAAGTTAAGAATTTTGAAAGCTAAAATACAGATTGGAGTCTTTTCACTGTAATGTATTACAGCAATATCCATTTGCTTTCTAAACAGTTTTTCCGGTTTGTAATCTTTAAATATTGCGATGTGCATGGCTGGGTCTCTGCTTTTCACTGACAGTCGCAACCCAACAGTCATCTATTGGTATTGCAGCAGCGGCGGCCCAAATTGCGGGTCCTTCCGAATAGTTGATGCGATTTAAAACAATCCACACGTTAATACAATAAGCTAAGGATCCTCTGTTGCTAAATCATGCTTTCTGGTGTAGTAGCCTATTTTGAATGATTTTATTCATTTATGTATAGACAGGAGTAAGCTAATTAGGTTGTATAATTTTGCCAATTTAATTCAATTTAGGGAAAGCTTAGTTTATGCTTTTTTTGTAAACGTGGCATAAACACAACCAGTTATGGTGTTTTCATCCGGTTGTCAAACAATCACTTAAAGGCGCTCCTGGGCTACCCGCGCACAGTCATCCACTTACAAATTCATTTCAGCATCCAAACCCCAACAGTGACTCCGCAATTTGATGAATGGAAAGATACATGTGTTACAAAACACCTCCGTATAGATTGAAATATCCTGTAATTGTCATTAGGAAGCAGTACACTTGTAGTCTGAATTGATGTATCCACTGTTGTCCTCGGTCTCGACCACTCATCTCCGCCATGACAAAACGTCAGTTTTCTCCCCAAACTACAACGCAGTTTGGAGAACATTCCACCCGGTTTCCAGTCAATTCCGCTAATTGTTCATGCGGCTGACATGCAGTACTGTTCCATAATGGTGTAATAGCCTGTAGTTTTTTTTGGGGGGGGGGCATGTTGAATCAATTGTAATAGGTTCGCCCTACCGGAACATACATTACTTTCACCCCGGGGTAAAGCTGACATTCAATCAGAGTCTAGGGCCACTGTTATTGTATTGGGAAAGGGGGATACCTGGACAGTTGTACAACTGAAATGTGTCCTCCGAAATTTAACCCCAACCCCTCTGAATCAGAGGTGCGGGGCGTTGTCTTAATCGACGTCTTCGGCGTCAGGGGACTAATGATAACATGTTATGAATCAATGTTGCATATTCTTAATAACTACATATCAGGAGTGATCAGAGCGTCTCCTGTCGGCATAGGGACTAAACTGACGAGACAGAGTCACTGATGCCAGTAACCAGACTTGTAACAGCACATTGCAAAACATCCGGGTTACAGTGGTGTTGCAGTAATTCACATTTACCGACAGACGGCATCAAAGTGCCATTTTACACCCATAACACACACCTTCCCAAAATGCTTCACCAGGCACGTAGATTAAGAACAAATTCTTATTTACAATGACGTACAACTACCAAATGTTACACTAATATTCTATGAACACTAATATGTAAAGAGCAAATGGCGACCCGTTTTGCATGTTATTTTGGCAATAATACGTCACATATCAGTTTGCAAAAAATGTAGACAAATATATATCATTGAGTTAATAAAAGCTGGAAACAAACATGGTCTCTTTTTTTTTATTTCTTGAGTAAGGCAGTTATAAAATGCAGGTGTTTCAGCCTAGCTCAGTGCTTTCTTTGGTGGTGGGGCGAGCCAGCAGCAAATACAGAGCGTTGCCTCGTTATTGTCTCAGTGTTCTGTCACTCGTGGGGACACTACGTCACCAACAAGTCTAAGGGTAGAGCTAGACAATTTTGTCCCCTTGGGTCCTGCCATAGAGTTACAATAAAAGTGCCCATCCGAAAAGTCTCAAGGTCATTGGCCACAGATAAAATCACGTCAAATCACGTTATATCTACAGTAGCTTTGATTGGACTGATCATGTCAACATCTTACTTTCAAAATCTTAGCTAGCAGTCATCATGCATCAAGTTGACAATATACTGGCGAATCCTTTTTAATCCTTGTCAAAGGAAGAGATCAAATGTATCGGTGCAAACATTACACAACAAGTTGGAAATCGCAAATTCAACAATGAGTGGTTTGGAAGGAATCAGTGTCAGTGGCTAACTGCAAGCATTGCAAAGCGATCACAAGCCTGCTATTCAGTGGAGTGGCTGTGTGGTCCCAAATCTGGGATTAAGGGGCTCTTTTCCATGTTTAAAATGATAACCATTCAACACTGGCCATGCTGTCAATGAAGCATGATTTGTGCCACGCTCAAAACAACTCGGAACTGAGAAGTCTTGACTTCAGTGAGTTCAAGACAACTGGGATGTCGGGAATAATATACGTGTATATACAGTGGGGAGAACAAGTATTTGATACACTGCCGATTTTGCAGGTTTTCCTACTTACAAAGCATGTAGAGGTCTGTAATTTTTATCATAGGTACATTTCAACTGTTGAGAGACGGAATCTGTGAGAGACGGAATCCAGAAAATCACATTGTATGATTTTTAAGTAATTAATTTGCATGACATAAGTATTTGATACATCAGAAAAACATAACTTAATATTTGGTACAGAAACCTGTTTGCAATTACAGAGATTATACGTTTCCTGTAGTTCTTGACCAGGTTTGCACACACTGCAGCAGGGATTTTGGCCCACTCCTCCATACAGACCTTCAGACTCCTTCAGGTTTCGGGGCTGTCGCTGGGCAATATGGACTTTCAGCTCCCTCCAAAGATTATCTATTGGGTTCAGGTCTGGAGACTGGCTAGGCCACTCCAGGACCTTGAGATGCTTCTTACGGGGCCACTCCTTAGTTGCCCTGGCTGTGTTTCGGGTCGTTGTCATGCTGGAAGACCCAGCCACGACCCATCTTCAATGCTCTTACTGAGGGAAGGAGGTTGTTGGCCAAGATCTCACGATACATGGCCCCATCCATCCTCCCCTCAATATGGTGCAGTCGTCCTGTCCCCTTTGCAGAAAAGCATCCCCAAAGAATGATGTTTCCACCTCCATGCTTCACGGTTGGGATGGTGTTCTTGGGGTTGTACTCATCATTCTTCTTCCTCCAAACACGGCGAGTGGAGTTAAGACCAAAAAGCTCTATTTTTGTCTCATCAGACCACATGACCTTCTCTCATTCCCTCTCTGGATCATCCAGATGGTCATTGGCAAACTTCAGACGGACCTGGACATGCGGTGGCTTGAGCAGGGGGACCTTGCGTGCGCTGCAGGATTTTAATCCATGACGGCGTAGTGTGTTACTAATGGTTTTCTTTGAGACTGTGGTCCCAGCTCTCTTCAGGTCATTGATCAGGTCCTGCCGTGTAGTTCTGGGCTGATCTCTCACCTTCCTCATGATCATTGATGCCCCACAAGGTGAGATCTTGCATGGAGCCCCAGACCGAGGGTGATTGACCGTCATCTTGAACTTTCCATTTTCTAATAATTGCGCCAACAGTTGTTGCCTTCTCACCAAGCTGCTTGCCTATTGTCCTGTAGACGCATCCCAGCCTTGTGCAGGACTACAATTTTATCCCTGATGTCCTAAAACAGCTCTCTGGTGTTGGCCATTGTGGAGAGGTTGGAGTCTGTTTGATTGAGTGTGTGGACAGGTGTCTTTTATACAGGTAACGAGTTCAAACAGGTGCAGTTAATACAGGTAATGAGTGGAGAACAGGAGGGCTTCTTAAAGAAAAACTAACAGGTCTGTGAGAGCCGGAATTCTTACTGGTTGGTAGGTGATCAAATACTTATGTCATGCAATAAAATGCATATAAATAAAAGCATTCCAGGTGAAGCTGGTTGAGAGCATGCCAAGCTGTCATCAGCTTGGCTACTTTGAAGAATCTAAAATCTCAAATATATTTAGATTTGTTAACACTTTTTTTGGTTACTACAATATTCCATGTGTGTTATTTCATGGTTGTGATGTCTTCACTATTATTCTAGATGTAGAAAATAGTAAAAATTAAGACCCTTCAATGAGTAGGTGTCCAAACTTTTGACTGGTACTGTATGTATCCATCTTGTACACCTTTATGTTTATCTGTGTCTTACATATATTTTGTGATGTCTGGTTTTAAGAATTTGCTCTTAATTGACTTCATTAAATCAACTGTTTTTATTAGAATGTCCAAGAAATACAAATCACACGTATCTGAAAGCAACAGGCCAGTATTATCGGTCTTCTCCTTCCTCTCATCTGCCTGTCTTCCCATCTGTCTTCTCAGTTCTTCTTTCCTTTCTTCTTTTTCCTGAGAACAAGAGAGATTATTGTTGTGAATGATTGTCCCATTGACAATTTTGATTAACTTACAAAAAAAAATATTTAAAAAATCTCCAAAGTATGTTTTGTCAATATGTACATTGCTATTACGCCAATAAAGCAAATTGAATTGAGAGAAAAGAGTACGAGAATCCAGCCGTCCCCTGCCAGCTGTTGTTAAAAACACTAAACTACACTATTATCCAAACACACAAGGAAATCAACAAAATTGTTATAGAAATTAAAACCTCGTATTTGGCAAGTTGGGAAAATGAAACACAGAATGAACTAAATTGCTATTTGGCTTGAAAAGAGACAGGAAAATATCTACTGTCAGAGATACAAAACAGAGACAGATCCTGACCAAACACAGCCTCACCAATTGGCTATTAAAGGGAGACGCAAAGAAACATGGCCGCCCAAAGAAGAGTGTATCTGGTCACTGCACGACAGGGGAGGTAGAGACAGATGCACTGCCTCTACTGTGAGAAATACTCCCAAATAAGAACATCTCAATCAATTCCAAACTTCTGTGCATTTACTAATCACATAAAGCGAGCATTAAAAAAATGTATCCAAGAATTATTCTGGCTGAGGGAGAAACCAGATATATGATTTCCATAGCTGAGGAATGTCCCATTAACTTCTTATGGCCGGATAAAGCACTAAATAAACTTCAGTTAGTGCTAAATACGGCTGCTAGAATCCTGACTAGAACCAAAAAAATTGATCACATTACTCCAGTGCTAGCCTCCCTATACTGGCTTCCTGTCAAAGCAAGGGCTGATTTCAAGGTTTTACTGCTAACCTACAAAGCATTACATGGGCTTGCTCCTACCTATCTCTCTGATTTGGTCCTGCCGGCTGGGGTCAGTTTGTTATATCTGGAGTACTTCTCCTGTCCAATTCGGTGTCCTGTGTGAATCTAAGTGTGCGTTCTCTAATTCTCTCCTCTCTCTCGGAGGACCTGAGCCCTAGGACCATGCCGCAGGACTACCTGACATGATGACTCCTTGCTGTCCCCAGTCCACCTGGCCGTGCTGCTGCTCCAGTTTCAACTGTTCTGCCTTATTATTATTCGACCATGCTGGTCATTTATGAACATTTGAACATCTTGGCCATGTTCTGTTATAATCTCTACCCGGCACAGCCAGAAGAGGACTGGCCACCCCACATAGCCTGGTTCCTCTCTAGGTTTCTTCCTAGGTTTTGGCCTTTCTAGGGAGTTTTTCCTAACCACCGTGCTTCTACACCTGCATTGCTTGCTGTTTGGGGTTTTAGGCTGGGTTTCTGTACAGCACTTTGAGATATGAGCTGATGTACGAAGGGCTATATAAATAAAATTTGATTGATTGATTGATGGCTGGGGGGCAGTATTGAGTAGCTTGGATGAATAAGGTGCCCAGTGTAAACTGCCTGCTACTCAGTCTCAGTTGCTAATATATGCATATTATTAGTATATTTGGTATATAAACACTCTGAAGTTTCTAAAACTGTTTGAATGATGTCTGTGAGTATAACAGAACTCATATGGCAGGCAAAAACCTGAGAAAAAATCCAACCAGGAAGTGGGAAATCTGAGGTTGGTCGTTTTTCAACTCAGCCCCTATTGAATACACAGTGGGATATGGGTCATCTTGCACTTCCTAAGGCTTCCACTAGATGTCAACAGTCTTTAGAACGTTGTTTCAGGCTTCTACTGTGAAGGGGGGGCTGAACACTCGTGACGCGCGGTCATGAGAGAGTTAGCTTGCGTTCCATAGCTTTTCTACAGACAAAGGAATTCATTATTGAAGATATACGATAAAAACATCCTAAAGATTGATTCTATACATCGTTTGACATGTTTTCTACGGACTGTAACAGAACTTTTTGACATTTGGTCTGCAACTAGTGAACTCGCTTTGTGAGGTTTGATTTGTTTACCAAACGCGCTAACAAAAGAAGCTATTTTGACATAAATGGACATTATCAAACAAAACAAACATTTATTGTGGAACTTGGATTCCTGGGAGTGCATTCTGATGAAGATCATCAAAGGTAAGTGAATATTATGTTATTTCTGACTTGTGTTGACTGCACAATATGCCGGATATCTTTTTGGCTTGTTGGTTCTTTGAGTGCCGTACTCAGATTATAGCATGGTTTGATTTTTCCGTAAAGCTTTTGAAATCTGACACAGTGGTTGCATTAAGGAGGTGTATCTAAAGTTCCATGCATAACACTTGTATTTTCATCAACATTTATTATGAGCATTTCTGTAAATTGATGTGGTTCTCTGCAAAATCACCAAAGTTTTTGGAACTACTGAACATAACGTGCCAATGTAAACTCCAATTTTTTTTATATAAATATGAACTTTATCAAACAAAACATACATGTATTGTGTAACATGAAGTCCTATGAGTGTAATCTGATGAAGATCATCAAAGGTTAGTGATTCATTTTATCTCTATTTGTGGTTTTTGTGACTCCTCTCTTTGGCTGGAAAAATGGCTGTTTTTCTGTGACTTGGCACTGACCTAACATAATCGTTTGTGGTGCTTTCGCTGTAAAGCCTAGTTGAAATCGGACACTGTGGTGGAATTAACAAGAAGTGTATCTTTAAAATGGTGTGAATACTTGTATGTCTGAGGAATTTTAATTATGAGATTTCTGTTTTAAATTTGGCGCCCTGCACTTTCACTGACTGTTGTCATATCAATCCCATTAACGGGATCTCAGCCAAAAGATTAATTCCCTGTAGTATTTACATTCTCTTTCGTCTTAATTAAATGTATTGACTGAAGATTCCACAATACAACAGCCGAGCCAGCGGGAGCGCGCACGGAGCCAGCGGGAGCGCGCACGGAGCCAGCTGGAGCGCGCACGGAGCCAGCGGGAGCGCGCACGGAGCCAGCGGGAGCGCGCACGGAGCCAGCGGGAGCGCGCACGGAGCCAGCGGGAGCGCGCACGGAGCCAGCGAGCGCCTTATTTTGCGCATCTCTACTTCACAGGAGAACCCCACCACACCATTTGAACATAAATTACTTATCAAAATGCGTTTTTTGGCAGAAATGCTGAATTATGTGAACTTTCATGTGCCTTAATAACAAACATATAGAAACCCAATAAAACTGTTAAAACTACGAGCCTAGTTGACTTTGCCACAGAAAAAGTCAGCAATCTTCACGCAAGACATGATTGGCTGAGATAATGAGTGGGCTGGGCATGCCGGGAGATGAGTTTGGATTGGTCTGCCATGTAGCACGCTTCTGTCTAACATGAGCTGGTCAGTATGATAGCTAAGGAGATGGGAAAATTCGGGCAATTGATTGCAAATATGCGGACTGAGCCGAAAAGAGAACACAGAAGGTTGTTGTATAAAACACCGGTCTCCGGATTACATCTTCAAACTAAGGCCAACCATGGCATCCGTGACAGAGGGAGAAGCGTCCATCCATGTATACACGAGTAAGATAGTCTAGCTAGATACAGCTGGCTGGCTGGCTGGCTCGCTAGCTAACGTTACATGTATGATCTGTGTTGTAATATAATTTGTATCGCAGAGCCATTTGCATTGCTGGCTATAGCCTAATGCTAGCTGGCTATAGCCTAATGTTAACTAGCTAGCATTACACCTAGTTGGTTAGCTACCTGCAGATTCATGCAGAATAGTAACTTCATGAGTTGGGATTATGGTTCATTGTTTAGCTAGCTAGCTACATGTGTAATAACGTCATGAGTTGGGTAGTAATGTCATTATGGTTCACTGTTTAGCTAGCTCGCTACATGTCTTAACAAAAGACTCCACTATGCAAGTAACCATTTCAATACGTTCATGATGTCACTGCGACAGCTGAGGATAGAGGTAGCTGGTAAATTCCCTCTGGCTCTACTCCGATTTCAGAGTGCAGAATAACTGACACATTTACCGAGGTTCAACACCCCTGTTGGATATGGCCAGTAAACGCTCCGGATAACATGGCAACAGCATAACCAGCTCTGCCGGGGCGAGTAAAGTGGTCAGTGTGGTCTTCTCTCATTTGTTTCTGGACGTAGCTGGCAAGTTAGCTTGGGTGCTTGACTGCTGTGAGGTCAGAACCCTCGGATCAACCCGACTCCAAGGACAGAGTGTGCACTCAGAGCGAAACACTTAACGAACTGACAACGCTCTGAGTTTACGAACGCCCTGAGCACACTCTGGCACGCCATATTAATTAAATAAACCACCTTTATACCTTTGGTTGTTTAGTACATGGCCTCACATGTGAATAGTTAAAAGAGATGGGCGGGGCTAAAGGCTTAAGAGGGCGTGAACGATGCTGAATGGGTGGAGACAAAAGAAGATCTCTCCAGTAGGTACCAAAACATTCAAGGGTCATTTTCTCAAAAGTAAGGTTATAAATGTATCAACTTTCTAAGCAGAATTACTTTCCCATTGTTCCTCAACTGTAGTGTAAGATGTATTGATTTATAGCTCTGAGTCTCTACTTTTAACCAATGTAAAAAACAACCGTTTCAAATGTTATCACCTCAGACCGAATCGAGCCGGTCGGTCACATCTGCACATCGTTATAACACTGTACAAAGCCATAATATGCCATGTCTCTACTCCTCTGAAACTACGGTGAGTGTAATATGTACGGTTCATTCTTTGTTTATTATCTCCTTCACTTGCTTTGGCAATGTAAACATATGTTTCCCATGACAATAATGCCCTTTGAATTGAAAGAGGCGATAGAGAGAGTCTAGGGGTCGGTAGTCAGTGTCAACCTCACAGTACACTAAACACAAATATGTCTGATGACATCGTCAAAAGAAGACAGTTAGTGCACATTAACCCAGATGGATGTTTCTCAATTCATCTTTTCCTCCTCAAAACAGACTGGAAAAGAAAGTCCGAGGCAAAGGACCTCGACTCTCGACTTTGTTTCCTCTCCATGATCAGAGCTCCTACCTCATCCCCTGGACCTTAGACTGGACTCCAGCAGGCGACTTCTGTCCTTTATCTCCCTTCGTCTGTCCGTCAGCTCCTTTCTTTGGGCCTCCCAGTCCTCCTTCCGCTCCTCCTCCCGTCTTCTCTCCTCCTCTTCCCTTCTTCAGTACAAATTGAGGCGTGGTACGGATAGTGCTCCTCTTCGGCGGTTTCTTCTGGAGCTGCCGTTTTACCTTACTGCAGATACAGTTATGCTTTTGTTAGGTTTTTATTTTCAGGTTACCGTAGCCCCTCCCCCCTGAGCCATAGGTTACCGTAGCCCCTCCCACCTGAGCCATAGGTTACCGTAGCCCCTCCCACCTGAGCCATAGGTTACCGTAGCCCCTCCCACCTGAGCCATAGGTTACCGTAGCCCCTCCCCTCTGAGCCATAGGTTACCGTAGCCCCTCCCCTCTGAGCCATAGGTTACCGTAGCCCCTCCCCGCTGAGCCATAGGTTACCGTAGCCCCTCCCCTCTGAGCCATGGGTTACCGTAGCCCCTCCCCTCTGAGCCATAGGTTACCGTAGCCCCTCCCCCTGAGCCATAGGTTACCGTAGCCCCTCCCCCTGAGCCATAGGTTACCGTAGCCCCTCCCCCTGAGCCATAGGTTACCGTAGCCCCTCCCCCTGAGCCATGGGTTACCGTAGCCCCTCCCCTGACCCATGGGTTACCGTAGCCCTCCCCTCTGACCCATGGGTTACCGTAGCCCCTCCCCTCTGACCCATGGGTTACCGTAGCCCCTCCCCTCTGACCCATGGGTTACCGTAGCCCCTCCCCTCTGACCCATGGGTTACCGTAGCCCCTCCCTCTGACCCATGGGTTACCGTAGCCCTCCCCTCTGACCCATGGGTTACCAGTAGCCCCTCCCCTCTGACCCATGGGTTACTCGTAGCCCCTCCCCTCTGACCCATGGGTTACCGTAGCCCCTCCCCTCTGACCCATGGGTTACCGTAGCCCCTCCCCTCTGACCCATGGGTTACTGTAGCCCCTCCCCTCTGACCCATAGGTTACTGGAGCTACTGACAACGTTACAAGCATCATTACGAAATGAGGGAGATGTTTAATTTAAAAAAATGTATTGACTTTTTCAATGCTAGTTAAGGATACTGTAGTGATCACGTTTCACATTGGATTTATTAACTACAGAAAGTGTGTTTTTAATTCTGGTGCCGCTCGGCACACAAGGTTGTTATCTAGCTAACGTTCAAAGGCATTCAGAGTTCCTCCGTTGGTGTAATTCAGTGGTCCTAATTCAGAGAACATGTCATAACAAGACGGAAAGCTTCCCTTCCATTCTCTCTCTCCTCCTCTAAATGTCTGTTTTATCTTGCGTCCTACACTGGCAGCACAGTGTGTGAGTCGTCATGATTAAACCTTGCTAAGGGATAACAGTTATGATTTATAACACATCTACTACTGCATAATAACAGACAGGGAACATCAGATAAACCACATACATGATTAAACCTTTCTAGGCAGCTGTAAACTCACCTGTGTATCTTTTTAAAGCCTACCATGTAGCCAGGGACAGGACAACCGGCCTGTTTGATCACATTGGCAATACTGGAGAGAGAGAGAGGTGGGGGGGAGAGGGAGAGAGAGAGGTGGGGGGGAGAGAGAGAGAGAGAGGGGGGGGGAGAGAGAGAGAGAGGTGGGGGGGAGAGAGAGAGAGGTGGGGGTGGAGAGAGAGAGAGAGGTGGGGGGAGAGGAGAGAGAGGTGGGGGAGAGAGGGAGAGGTGGGGGGGGAGAGAGAGAGAGAGGTGGGGGGAGAGAGAGAGAGAGGTGGGGAGAGGGAGAGAGAGGTGGGGGGAGAGGAGAGAGAGGGTGGGGGGGAGAGGGAGAGAGGTGGGGGGAGGGAGAGAGAGAGGTGAGTTAATACCACAGCTCCCATCAGACCGTGCTGCTTACAAGCCCCTCCCCCTGTGGATCCCTAGGCTCCTCCCCTGATGTACCTGCGTAGAAGAGGCTTGTCATCCTCGGTGAAGAAGGTGACAGCTCTCCCTGTGCGTCCCGCCCTGCCAGTACGACCTAGGATTAGATATACAAAGATGGACAACCCTTCATTACATACATACTGTAACTGGTGCACTATATAGGGAATAGGGCTCTGGTCTAAAGTAGTGCACTATATAGGGATTAGGGCACTGGTCTATAGTAGTGCACTATATAGGGAATAGGGCCCTGGTCTATAGTAGTGCACTATATAGGGCCCTGGTCTATAGTAGTGCACTATGAAGGGAATAGGGCCCTGGTCTATAGCAGTGCACTATATAGGGAATAGGGCCCTGGTCTATAGTAGTGCACTATATAGGGAATAGGGCTCTGGTCTAAAGTAGTGCACTATATAGGGCCCTGGTCTAAAGTAGTGCACTATGAAGGGAATAGGGCCCTGGTCTATAGTAGTGCACTATATAGGGAATAGGGCTCTGGTCTATAGTAGTGCACTATATAGGGAATAGGGCTCTGGTCTATAGTAGTGCACTATATAGGGAATAGGGCTCTGGTCTATAGTAGTGCACTATATAGGGAATAGGGCTCTGGTCTATAGTAGTGCACTATATAGGGAATAGGGCCCTGGTCTATAGTAGTGCACTATATAGGGAATAGGGCTCTGGTCTAAAGTAGTGCACTATATAGGGATTAGGGCACTGGTCTATAGTAGTGCACTATATAGGGAATAGGGCCCTGGTCATAGTAGTGCACTATATAGGGCCCTGGTCTATAGTAGTGCACTATGAAGGGAATAGGGCCCTGGTCTATAGCAGTGCACTATATAGGGAATAGGGCCCTGGTCTATAGTAGTGCACTATATAGGGAATAGGGCTCTGGTCTAAAGTAGTGCACTATATAGGGCCCTGGTCTATAGTAGTGCACTATGAAGGGAATAGGGCCCTGGTCTATAGTAGTGCACTATATAGGGAATAGGGCTCTGGTCTATAGTAATTACTATATAGGGAATAGGGCTCTGGTCTATAGTAGTGCACTATATAGGGAATAGGGCTCTGTCTATAGTAGTGCACTATATAGGAATAGGGCCCTGGTCTATAGTAGTGCACTATAGGGAATAGGGCCCTGGTCTAAAGTAGTGCACTATATAGGGAATAGGGCCCTGGTCTAAAGTAGTGCACTATATAGGGAATAGGGCTCTGGTCTATAGTAGTGCACTATATAGGAATAGGGCCCTGGTCTATAGTAGTGCACTATATAGGGAATAGGGCCCTGGTCTATAGTAGTGCACTATATAGGGAATAGGGCCCTGGTCTATAGTAGTGCACTATATAGGGAATAGGGCTCTGGTCTATAGTAGTGCACTATATAGGGCCCTGGTCTATAGTAGTGCACTATGAAGGGAATAGGGCCCTGGTCTATAGCAGTGCACTATATAGGGAATAGGGCCCTGGTCTATAGTAGTGCACTATATAGGGAATAGGGCTCTGGTCTAAAGTAGTGCACTATATAGGGGCCCTGGTCTATAGTAGTGCACTATGAAGGAATAGGGCCCTGGTCTATAGCAGTGCACTATATAGGAATAGGGCCCTGGTCTATAGTAGTGCACTATATAGGAATAGGGCTCTGGTCTAAAGTAGTGCACTATATAGGCCCTGGTCTAAAGTAGTGCACTATGAAGGAATAGGGCCCTGGTCTATAGTAGTGCACTATGTAGGGAATAGGGCTCTGGTCTATAGTAGTGCACTATATAGGGAATAGGGCCTGGTCTATAGTAGTGCACTATATAGGAATAGGGCTCTGGTCTATAGTAGTGCACTATATAGGGAATAGGGCTCTGGTCTATAGTAGTGCACTATATAGGAATAGGGCCCTGGTCTATAGTAGTGCACTATATAGGGAATAGGGCCCTGGTCTAAAGTAGTGCACTATATAGGGAATAGGGCCCTGGTCTAAAGTAGTGCACTATATAGGGAATAGGGCTCTGGTCTATAGTAGTGCATTATATAGGGAATAGGGCCCTGGTCTATAGTAGTGCACTATATAGGGAATAGGGCCCTGGTCTATAGTAGTGCACTATATAGGGAATAGGGCCCTGGTCTATAGTAGTGCACTATATAGGGAATAGGGCTCTGGTCTATAGTAGTGCACTATATAGGAATAGGGCCCTGGTCTATAGTAGTGCACTATATAGGGAATAGGGCTCTGGTCTATAGTAGTGCACTATATAGGGAATAGGGCTCTGGTCTAAAGTAGTGCACTATATAGGGAATAGGGCTCTGGTCTAAAGTGGTGCACTATATAGGGAATAGGGCTCTGGTCTAAAGTGGTGCACTATATAGGGAATAGGGCCCTGGTCTATAGTAGTGCACTATGTAGGGAATAGGGCTCTGGTCTATAGTAGTGTACTATATAGGGAATAGGGCTCTGGTCTATAGTAGTACCACTATATAGGGAATAGGGCCCTGGTCTATAGTAGTGCACTATGTAGGGAATAGGGCCCTGGTCTATAGTAGTGCACTATGTAGGGAATAGGGCTCTGGTCTATAGTAGTGTACTATATAGGGAATAGGGCTCTGGTCTATAGTAGTACCACTATATAGGGAATAGGGCTCTGGTCTATAGTAGTGCACTATATAGGGAATAGGGCTCTGGTCTATAGTAGTGCCACTATATAGGGAATAGGGCCCTGGTCTATAGTAGTACCACTATATAGGGAATAGGGCTCTGGTCTATAGTAGTGCACTATATAGGGAATAGGGCCCTGGTCTATAGTAGTACCACTATATAGGGAATAGGGGGTCTCCCAAAAAAATGGTCAAAGACTCCAGAGCACCAAGTCAGACGGTTTTCTCTGCTACCTCACGGCTAGCGGTACCAGAGCACCAAGTCAGACGGTTTTCTCTACTACCTCACGGCTAGCGGTACCAGAGCACCAAGTCAGACGGTTTTCTCTGCTACCTCACGGCTAGCGGTACCAGAGCACCAAGTCAGACGGTTTTCTTTGCTACCTCACGGCTAGCGGTACCAGAGCACCAAGTCAGACGGTTTTCTCTGCTACCTCACGGCTAGCGGTACCAGAGCACCAAGTCAGACGGTTTTCTCTGCTACCTCACGGCTAGCGGTACCAGAGCACCAAGTCAGACGGTTTTCTCTGCTACCTCACGGCTAGCGGTACCAGAGCACCAAGTCAGACGGTTTTCTCTGCTACCTCACGGCTAGCGGTACCAGAGCACCAAGTCAGACGGTTTTCTCTGCTACCTCACGGCTAGCGGTACCAGAGCACCAAGTCAGACGGTTTTCTCTGCTGCCTCACGGCTAGCGGTACCAGAGCACCAAGTCAGACGGTTTTCTCTGCTACCTCACGGCTAGCGGTACCAGAGCACCAAGTCAGACGGTTTTCTTTGCTACCTCACGGCTAGCGGTACCAGAGCACCAAGTCAGACGGGGTTTTCTTTGCTACCTCACGGCTAGCGGTACCAGAGCACCAAGTCAGACGGTTTCTCTGCTACCTCACGGCTAGCGGTACCAGAGCACCAAGTCAGACGGTTTTCTCTGCTACCTCACGGCTAGCGGTACCAGAGCACCAAGTCAGACGGTTTTCTCTGCTACCTCACGGCTAGCGGTACCAGAGCACCAAGTCAGACGGTTTTCTCTGTTACCTCACGGCTAGCGGTACCAGAGCACCAAGTCAGACGGTTTTCTCTGCTACCTCACGGCTAGCGGTACCAGAGCACCAAGTCAGACGGTTTTCTCTGCTACCTCACGGCTAGCGGTACCAGAGCACCAAGTCAGACGGTTTTCTCTGTTACCTCACGGCTAGCGGTACCAGAGCACCAAGTCAGACGGTTTTCTCTGCTACCTCACGGCTAGCGGTACCGGAGCACCAACTCTAGGATCAGAAGGCTCCTTAACAGCTTTGACCTCCAAGCCATAAAACTGCTGTACATCTAATCAAAATGGCCACCAAACTATTTACATCGACCCCCCCCCCCCCTTTGTTTTTACACTGCTGCTCTGTGTATTGTCTTTGCAGTCACTCTACCCCCACCTACACGTCGAGGTCATGTGTAGGAGCGGGGGCATCGGTTACCCAGTACCGTATTCGGCACACGTAACTAATAAAACGAGGTGAGATTTTTAGAGCTTGGTGCAGATAGTGTAGTGTAGTGATACGCAGGGACTAACCGATACGGTGGATGTATTCCACAGCGCTGGTAGGGAAGTCGTAGTTCAGCACCAGGTTGACACCCTTAAAGTCGATACCTCGGGCCAGCAGGGCCGTACAGATCAACACCCAGATATCACCCGACCGGAAACTACTGATCACGTTGTCTCTCTGGAGAAAAAAAACAACTGTTAGGGAATTACTTATAGGAGTGTGTGTTGTACTATACTTGGGAGTACAGTAGTGTGTGTGTGTGTGTGTGTGTGTGTGTGTGTGTGTGTGTGTGTGTGTGTGTGTGTGTGTACACGTGTTGTACTATACTTGGGAGTACCAGAAGTCCACACTAGAATAGTAAACTAACTAAAATATAGAGACCTAAGGACATTTTGCTGGTTAGATTTTGGGTTAAAACGATGGTTAGAGGTTAAGGTTAGATTTAGGGTTAGAGGTTAAGGTTAGATTTAGGGTTAGATTTAGGGTTAGAGGTTAGATTTAGGGTTAGAGGTTAGATTTAGGGTTAGAGGTTAGATTTAGGGTTAGAGGTTAGATTTAGGGTTAGAGGTTAAGGTTAGATTTAGAGTTAAAGGTTAGATTTAGGGTTAGAGGTTAAGGTTAGATTTAGGGTTAGAGGTTAAGGTTAGATTTAGGGTTAGAGGTTAAGGTTAGATTTAGGGTTAGAGGTTAGATTTAGGGTTAGAGGTTAGATTTAGGGTTAGAGGTTAAGGTTAGATTTAGGGTTAGAGGTTAAGGTTAGATTTAGAGTTAAAGGTTAGATTTAGGGTTAGAGGTTAAGGTTAGATTTAGAGTTAGAGGTTAGATTTAGGGTTAGAGGTTAGATTTAGGGTTAGAGGTTAAGGTTAGATTTAGAGTTAAAGGTTAGATTTAGGGTTAGAGGTTAAGGTTAGATTTAGGGTTAGAGGTTAAGGTTAGATTTAGGGTTAGAGGTTAAGGTTAGATTTAGGGTTAGAGGTTAGATTTAGGGTTAGAGGTTAGATTTAGGGTTAGAGGTTAAGGTTAGATTTAGGGTTAGAGGTTAAGGTTAGATTTAGAGTTAAAGGTTAGATTTAGGGTTAGAGGTTAAGGTTAGATTTAGAGTTAAAGGTTAGATTTAGGGTTAGAGGTTAAGGTTAGATTTAGGGTTAGAGGTTAAGGTTAGATTTAGGGTTAGAGGTTAAGGTTAGATTTAGGGTTAGAGGTTAAGGTTAGATTTAGGGTTAGAGGTTAAGGTTAGATTTAGGGTTAGAGGTTAAGGTTAGATTTAGGGTTAGAGGTTAAGGTTAGATTTAGGGTTAGAGGTTAGATTTAGGGTTAGAGGTTAGATTTAGGGTTAGAGGTTAGATTTAGGGTTAGAGGTTAGATTTAGGGTTAGAGGTTAGATTTAGGGTTAGAGGTTAGATTTAGGGTTAGAGGTTAAGGTTAGATTTAGGGTTAGAGGTTAAGGTTAGATTTAGGGTTAGAGGTTAAGGTTAGATTTAGGGTTAGAGGTTAAGGTTAGATTTAGGGTTAGAGGTTAAGGTTAGATTTAGGGTTAGAGGTTAAGGTTAGATTTAGGGTTAGAGGTTAAGGTTAGATTTAGGGTTAGAGGCTATAGGTTAGATTTAGGGTTAGAGGTTAAGGTTAGATTTAGGGTTAGAGGTTAAGGTTAGATTTAGGGTTAGAGGTTAAGGTTAGATTTAGGGTTAGAGGTTAAGGTTAGATTCAGGGTTAGAGGTTAAGGTTAGATTTAGGGTTAGAGGTTAAGGTTAGATTTAGGGTTAGAGGTTAGATTTAGGGTTAGATTTAGGGTTAGAGGTTAGATTTAGGGTTAAAACTAGGGTTAGAGGTTAAGGTTAAAACTAGGGTTAGAGGTTAAGGTTAAGATTTCGGGTTAGAAGTCCAGGAAAACAGGATTTAGATGGAAATCAATTGCTGGTTCCCAAAAGTCTTGACAAGTATATTGTGTGTGTGCGTGTGCATGTGTGTGTGTGTGTGCGCGTGCCTGTTGCTGTGTGCGGTCAGCGTGTATGATGTCTACGTTGATGCCTTCGTACACCAGCTCATGGAAGAGCTCTCTGGCTCGATCAATAGACTGGACAAACACCAGCATAGGGGGCAAGAAACCCTAGGAGAGAGGAATTAGTATTTAACATTCAGGGAGCAATGTTTTCTGAAACATGCTTGGTAAACAACAGGTGTAGACTAACAACAACAGGTGTAGACTAACAACAACAGGTGTAGACTAACAGTGAAATGCTTGGTAAACAACAGGTGTAGACTAACAACAGGTGTAGACTAACAGTGATATGCTTGGTAAACAACAGGTGTAGACTAACAACAACAGGTGTAGACCAACAACAACAGGTGTAGACCAACAACAACAGGTGTAGACTAACAGGGAAATGCTTGGTAAACAACAGGTGTAGACTAACAGTGAAATGCTTGGTAAACAACAGGTGTGGACTAACAGTGGAATGCTTGGTAACAACAGGTGTAGACTAACAACAACAGGTGTGGACTAACAGTGAAATGCTGGTAAACAACAGGTGTAGACTAACAACAGGTGTAGACTAACAGTGAGGTGTAGACCAACAACAACAGGTGTAGACCAACAACAACAGGTGTAGACTAACAGGGAAACAACAACAGGTGTAGACAGTGAAACAACAACAGGTGTAGACTAACAACAACAGGTGTAGACTAACAGGGAAATGCTTAGACTAACAACAACAGGTGTAGACTAACAGTGAAATGCTTGGTAAACAACAGGTGTAGACTAACAACAACAGGTAACAACAACAGGTGTAGACTAACAACAACAGACTAACAGGGAAATGCTAAACAACAGGTGTAGACTAACAACAGGTGTGGAACAGTGAAATGTTTGGTAAACAACAGGTGTAGACTAACAGTGAAATGCTTGGTAAACAACAGGTGTAGACTAACAACAACAGGTGTAGACTAACAGTGATATGCTTGGTAAACAACAGGTGTAGACTAACAACAACAGGTGTAGACTAACAACAACAGGTGTAGACTAACAATAACAGGTGTAGACTAACAGTGATATGCTTGGTAAACAACAGGTGTAGACTAACAACAACAGGTGTAGACTAACAGTGAAATGCTTGGTAAACAACAAGTGTAGACTAACAGTGAAATGCTTGGTAAACAACAGGTGTAGACTCACAGTGAAATGCTTGGTAAACAACAGGTGTAGACTAACAACAACAGGTGTAGACTAACAACAACAGGTGTAGACTAACAACAACAGGTGTAGACTAACAGTGATATGCTTGGTAAACAACAGGTGTAGACTAACAACAACAGGTGTAGACTAACAGTGAAATGCTTGGTAAACAATAGGTGTAGACTAACAACAACAGGTGTAGACTAACAACAACAGGTGTAGACTAACAGTGAAATGCTTGGTAAACAACAGGTGTAGACTAACAGTGAAATGTAACCTACAGGCCCTTCCCAACAACGCAGAGAGAAATATAAAAATAACATTGCTGTATACACATGGTACCAGGCTATACACACATGGTACCAGGCTATACACACATGGTACCAGGCTATACACACATGGTACCAGGCTATACACACATGGTACCAGGCTATATACACATGGTACCAGGCTATATACACATGGTACCAGGCTATACACATATGGTACCAGGCTATACACACATGGTACCAGGCTATATACACATGGTACCAGGCTATACACACATGGTACCAGGCTATATACATATGGTACCAGGCTATATACACATGGTACCAGGCTATATACACATGGTACCAGGCTATATACACATGGTACCAGGCTATATACACATGGTACCAGGCTATATACACATGGTACCAGGCTATATACACATGGTACCAGGCTATATACACAGGGTACCAGGCTATATACACATGGTATCAGTACTGAGTCAATGTGCAGGGGGTGCTGGGTAATAACATGGCTATATGCACATGGTACCAGTGCTGAGTCAATGTGCAGGGGATGCTGGGTAATAACATGGCTATATGCACATGGTACCAGTACTGAGTCAATGTGCAGGGGGTGCTGGGTAATAACATGGCTATATGCACATGGTACCAGTACTGAGTCAATATGCAGGGGGTGCTGGGTAATAACCAGAGTTAGAAAGGGGACTATGTTTTAACAGGCAGGGCCAGAGGGCTTAAAACACTTTGAAGTACAGGAAGTCAGCAGGGTGGGACTTCCTAAACCATTTTGAAGTACAGGAAGTCAACAGGGTGGGACTTCCTAAACCATTTTGAAGTACAGGAAGTCAGCAGTGTGGGACTTCCTAAACCATTTTGAAGTACAGGAAGTCAGCAGGGCGGGACTTCCTAAACCATTTTGAAGTACAGGAAGTCAGCAGGGCGGGACTTCCTAAACCATTTTGAAGTACAGGAAGTCAGCAGGGCGGGACTTCCTAAACCATTTTGAAGTACAGGAAGTCAACAGGGTGGGACTTCCTAAACCATTTTGAAGTACAGGAAGTCAGCAGGGCGGGACTTCCTAAACCATTTTGAAGTACAGGAAGTCAGCAGGGCGGGACTTCCTAAACCATTTTGAAGTACAGGAAGTCAGCAGGGTGGGACTTCCTAAACCATTTTGAAGTACAGGAAGTCAGCAGGGTGGGACTTCCTAAACCATTTTGAAGTACAGGAAGTCAGCAGGGTGGGACTTCCTAAACCATTTTGAAGTACAGGAAGTCAGCAGTGTGGGACTTCCTAAACCATTTTGAAGTACAGGAAGTCAGCAGTGTGGGACTTCCTAAACCATTTTGAAGTACAGGAAGTCAGCAGTGTGGGACTTCCTAAACCATTTTGAAGTACAGGAAGTCAGCAGGGTGGGACTTCCTAAACCATTTTGAAGTACAGGAAGTCAGCAGGGTGGGACTTCCACTGGGTTAAGAAGGAATGATCACATGATTCCATCCAGGTCATGAGGAGGGATCAGCCAATGAATTAGATGGTTTATCTTACCTGAATAACCCAGAGGGGCTGGATCCAGAACTCTAACCATCTGTACCTGAATACCCCAGAGGGTCTGGATCCAGAACTCTAACCATTTGTACCCGAATACCCCAGAGGGTCTGGATCCAGAACTCTAACCATCTGTACCTGAATACCCCAGAGGGTCTGGATCCAGAACTCTAACCATCTGTACCTGAATACCCCAGAGGGGCTGGATCCAGAACTCTAACCATCTGTACCTGAATACCCCAGAGGGTCTGGATCCAGAACTCTAACCATCTGTACCTGAATACCCCAGAGGGTCTGGATCCAGAACTCTAACCATCTGTACCTGAATACCCCAGAGGGTCTGGATCCAGAACTCTAACCATCTGTACCTGAATACCCCAGAGGGGCTGGATCCAGAACTCTAACCATCTGTACCTGAATACCCCAGAGGGTCTGGATCCAGAACTCTAACCATCTGTACCTGAATACCCCATTGCCATTGAGGTGTATGACAAAACTGCACATTTTAGAGTGGCCTTTTATTGTCCCCAGCACAAGGTCCACCTGTGTAATGACCATGCTGTTTAATCCCTTTCTTGATATGCCACACTTGGCAGGTGGATGGATTATCTTGGAAAAGGAGAAATGCTCACTAACAGGGATGTAAACACATTTGTGCACAACGGTTGAGAGAAAGCTTTTTGTGGATATGTGAAATGTCTGGGATCTGTTCAGTGTATTTTCACAGACCCCCGGTTGAAAACTCCTGGTCTAAACCAACCAAGCCTGTTTTGCCAAGTCGTTGTCCACGTGTCAGTGTTCTTGCTAAACAACCAACCCCTCTATACTCCTGATCCAAATGTAATACTTGTAGATGGCAGTAAATCACCAACCGTGGCTGTTTAAACACTCCAATACAATTTTGGAAATTGTAAACTGTACCTACCTTTTAAATGTGGTTATGACATTTACGAAATGTAATGCATATGGAAAGTTTTAGCTCCTATATTCTACAAAATATGGCAGCCGATACTGAATACACAGTCGAACAGAGACTAAACCCCTTCTGGTGTTGAACTACGACTTCCCTACCAACACATCCCCTCATCTGTTAGTCCTCCATATCACTACCCCTTCTGGTGCTGAACGACCAATACATCCCCTCATCGGTTAGTCCTCCATATCACTACCCCTTCTGGTGCTGAACGACCAACACATCCCCTCATCGGTTAGTCCTCCATATCACTACCCCTTCTGGTGCTGAACGACCAATACATCCCCTCATCGGTTAGTCCTCCATATCACTACCCCTTCTGGTGCTGAACGACCAATATATCCCCTCAACGGTTAGTCCTCCATATCACTACCCCTTCTGGTGCTGAACGACCAATACATCCTCATCGGTTAGTCCTCCATATCACTACCCCTTCTGGTGCTGAACGACCAATATATCCCCTCAACGGTTAGTCCTCCATATCACTACCCCTTCTGGTGCTGAACGACCAATACATCCCCTCATCGGTTAGTCCTCCATATCACTACCCTTTCTGGTGCTGAACGACCAATACATCCCCTCATCGGTTAGTCCTCCATATCACTACCCCTTCTGGTGCTGAACGACCAACACATCCCCTCATCGGTTAGTCCTCCATATCACTACCCCTTCTGGTGCTGAACGACCAATACATCCCCTCATCGGTTAGTCCTCCATATCACTACCCCTTCTGGTGCTGAACGACCAATACATCCCCTCATCGGTTAGTCCTCCATATCACTACCCCTTCTGGTGCTGAACGACCAATACATCCCCTCATCGGTTAGTCCTCCATATCACTACCCCTTCTGGTGCTGAACGACCAATACATCCCCTGCATCGGTTAGTCCTCCATATCACTACCCCTTCTGGTGCTGAACGACCAATACATCCCCTCATCGGTTAGTCCTCCATATCACTACCCCTTCTGGTGCTGAACAACCAATACATCCCCTCATCGGTTAGTCCTCCATATCACTACCCCTTCTGGTGCTGAACGACCAATACATCCCCTGCATCGGTTAGTCCTCCATATCACTACCCCTTCTGGTGCTGAACGACCAATACATCCCCTCATCGGTTAGTCCTCCATATCACTACCCCTTCTGGTGCTGAACGACCAATACATCCCCTGCATCGGTTAGTCCTCCATATCACTACCCCTTCTGGTGCTGAACGACCAATACATCCCCTCATCGGTTAGTCCTCCATATCACTACCCCTTCTGGTGCTGAACAACCAATACATCCCCTCATCGGTTAGTCCTCCATATCACTACCCCTTCTGGTGCTGAACGACCAATACATCCCCTGCATCGGTTAGTCCTCCATATCACTACCCCTTCTGGTGCTGAACAACCAATACATCCCCTCATCGGTTAGTCCTCCATATCACTACCCCTTCTGGTGCTGAACGACCAATACATCCCCTCATCGGTTAGTCCTCCATATCACTACCCCTTCTGGTGCTGAACGACCAATACATCCCCTCATCGGTTAGTCCTCCATATCACTACCCCTTCTGGTGCTGAACAACCAATACATCCCCTCATTGGTTAGTCCTCCATATCACTACCCCTTCTGGTGCTGAACGACCAATACATTCCCTCATCGGTTAGTCCTCCATATCACTACCCCTTCTGGTGCTGAACGACCAATACATCCCCTGCATCGGTTAGTCCTCCATATCACTACCCCTTCTGGTGCTGAACGACCAATACATCCCCTCATCGGTTAGTCCTCCATATCACTACCCCTTCTGGTGCTGAACGACCAATACATCCCCTCATCGGTTAGTCCTCCATATCACTACCCCTTCTGGTGCTGAACGACCAATACATCCCCTCATCGGTTAGTCCTCCATATCACTACCCCTTCTGGTGCTGAACGACCAACACATCCCCCTGCATCGGTTAGTCCTCCATATCACTACCCCTTCTGGTGCTGAACGACCACTACATCCCCTCATCGGTTAGTCCTCCATATCACTACCCCTTCTGGTGCTGAACGACCAACACATCCCCCTGCATCGGTTAGTCCTCCATATCACTACCCCTTCTGGTGCTGAACGACCACTACATCCCCTCATCGGTTAGTCCTCCATATCACTACCCCTTCTGGTGCTGAACGACCAACACAAGAAAACTCACCCAGAGGCGGTGCTCCTAGTGGCCGGGGACTTTAATGCAGGGAAACTTAAATCCGTTTTACCAAATTTCTATCAGCATGTTAAATGTGCAATCAGAGGGGAGAAAAAAAACTCTGAACCACCTTTACTCCACACACAGAGAAATGTACAAAAGCTCTCCCTCACCCTCCATTTGGCAAATCTGACCATAATTCTATCCTCCTGATTCCTGCTTACATGCAAAAATGAAAGCAGGAAGCAGCAGTGAGTAGATAAATAAAAGAAGTGTTCAGATGCAGCAGATGCTAAGCTACAGGACGGTGTTGCTGTCACAGACTGGAATAAGTTCCAGAATGACTCCGATGGCATTGAGGAGTACACCACGTCAGTCACTGGCTTCATCAATAAGGATATCGATGACGTCATCCCCACAGTGACCGTACGTACATACCCCAACCAGAAGTCATGGATTACAGGCAACATCCTCACTGAGCTAAAGGCAAGAGCTGCCACTTTCAAGGAGTGGGACTCTAACCTGAAAGTGTAGAAGAAATCCCGCTATGCCCTCCGACGAACCATCACAGGCAAAGGGTTAATACAGGACTAAAATCGAATCGTACTACACCGGCTCTGATGCTAGTCAGATGTGGCAGGGCTTGCAAACCATTACAGACTAGAAAGGGAAGCACAGCCGAGAGCTGCCCAGTGACACGAGCCTACCAGACGAGCTAAATTACTTATATGCTTGCTTCGAGGCAAATAATACTAAAACCTGCATGAGAACAGCAGCTGTTCCGAAAGGCAGCGTGATCACGCTCTCCGCAGCCGATGTGAGTAAGACCTTAACCTCTCAGGGTAGGCGGGACGCTTGCGTCCCACATGGCCAATAGCCAGGGATAATGCAGAGCGTAAATTCAAATACATTTCTATAAAAATCAAACCTTCATTAAATTTAACATGCAAGATAAATTAAAGCGACACTCGTTGTGAATCCAGCCAACATGTCAGATTTCAAAAAGGCTTTTCAGCGAAAGCATAAGATGCTATTATCTGATGATGGCACAACAGTAAACAATGAGAGAGTAGCATATTTCAACTCTGCAGGCGCGACACAAAACGCAGAAATAAAATATAAATCATGTCTTACCTTTGACGAGCTTCTTTTGTTGGCACTCCAATATGTCCCATAAACATCACAAATGGTCCTTTTGTTCAATTAATTCAGTTGAAAAATACCCAAAATATCAATTTATTTGGCGTGTTTGATCCAGAAAAACACAGCTTCCAACTTACACAACGTCGCTACAAAATATCTCAAAAGTTACCTGTAAACTTTGCTAAAACATTTCAAACTACTTTTGTAATACAACTTCAGGTATTTCTAAACGTATATAATCGATCAAATTGAAGACGGGATGATCTGTGTTCAATACAGGAGCAAAACAAACTGACGCTACTTTTCTGGTTAAGCGCCTCTATCAAAAGGTACACATGAAGTGACTATCGTTCTGAGCTATGGTACTTCTTCATTACACAAAGGAAAAACCTCAACCAATTTCTACAAACCGGTGACATCCAGTGGAAGCGGTAAGAACTGCAGGAAAGTCGTTAAGAATTCTGGATTCCCGATGAAAACGCATTGAAAAGAGAGTGACCTCAAAAAAAAAGAAAATCTGAATGGTTTGTCCTCGGGGTTTCGCCTGCTAAATAAGTTCTGTTATACTCACAGACAGGATTCAAACAGTTTTAGAAACTTCAGAGTGTTTTCTATCCAATACTAATAATATGCATATATTAGGATCTGGGACAGAGTAGGAGGCAGTTCAGTTTGGGCACGCTATTTATCCAAAAGTGAAAATGCTGCCCCCCCTACCCCAAACAGGTTAAAATAGGTCAACATTCACAATGCCGCATGGCTCGACGGATAACCAGGAAGTGTACTGTGAGCATGCTTTGACCAACTGACAAGTGTCTTCACTGACATTTTCAATGTCTCCCTGTCTGAGTCTGTAGTACCAAGTTGTTTTAAGCAGACCGCCATAGTCCCTGCGCCCAAGAAAACAAAGTTAACCTGCCTAAATGATTACTGACCCGTAGCACACAAATCACTCAAATATCCATGAAATGCTTTGAAAGGCTGGTCATGGCTCACATCAACACCATTATCCCAGAAACCCTCGACCCACTCCAATTTGCATACCATCCCAACAGATCCACAGATGATGCAATCTCTATTGCACTCCACACTGCCCTTTCAGACCTGGACAGAAGGAACACCTATGTGAGAATGCTGTTCATTGACTACAGCTCAGAGTTCAACACCATAGTACCCTCAACGCTCATCAATAAGCTAAGGACCCTAGTACTAAACACCCCCCTCTGCAACTGGATCCTGGACTTCTTTACGGGCCACCCCCAGGTATTAAGGGTAGGTAACAACGCATCCGTCACGCTGATCCTCAACACAGGGGCCCCTCAGGGGTGCGTGCTCATTCCTCTCCTGTACTCCCTGTTCACTCATGACTGCATGGCCAGGCACGACTCCAACACGATCATTAAGTTTTCCGATGACACAACAGTGGTAGGACTGATCACCGACAACGACGAGACTTCCTATAGGAAGGAGGTCAGAGACCGGACCGTGTGGTGCACGACAACAACCTCTATCCTCAACGTGAGCAAGACAAAGGAGATGATTGTGGACTACAGGAAAAAGACGACCGAGCATGCGCCCATTCTCATAGACGAGGCTGCAGTAGAGCAGGTTGAGAGCTTCAAGTTCCTTGGCGTTCTCATCAACAACAAACTGGAATGGTCCAAACACACCAAGACAGTTGTGAAGAGGGCACGACAACACCTCAGGAATCTGAAAAGATGTGGCATGGGTCCTCAGATCCTCAAAAGGTTCAACAGCTGCACCATCGAGAACATCCTAACTGGTTGCATCACTGCCTGGTATAGCAACTGCTTGGCCTCCGACCGCAAGGCACTACAGTAGGTCTGTGTGGAAAGCAGCAAGCGGTACCGGAGCACCAAGTCTAGGTCCAAGAGGCTTCTAAACAGCTCTCTCTGCCTCCGCACAGCAAGCGGTACCGGAGCTCCAAGTCTAGGTCCAAGAGGCTTCTAAACAGCTCTCTCTGCCTCCGCACAGCAAGCGGTACCGGAGCTCCAAGTCTAGGTCCAAGAGGCTTCTAAACAGCTCTCTCTGCCTCCGCACAGCAAGCGGTACCGGAGCTCCAAGTCTAGGTCCAAGAAGCTTCTAAACAGCTCTCTCTGCCTCCGCACAGCAAGCGGTACCGGAGCACCAAGTCTAGGTCCAAGAGGCTTCTAAACAGCTCTCTCTGCCTCCGCACAGCAAGCGGTACCGGAGCACCAAGTCTAGGTCCAAGAGGCTTCTAAACAGCTCTCTCTGCCTCCGCAAGGCAAGCGGTACCGGAGCACCAAGTCTAGGTCCAAGAGGCTTCTAAACAGCTCTCTCTGCATCCGCAAGGCAAGCGGTACCGGAGCTCCAAGTCTAGGTCCAAGAGGCTTCTAAACAGCTTGTACCCCCAAACCATAAGACTCCCGAACAATCTAATCAAATGGCTACCCAGACTATTGGCATTGTCCCCCCCCCCCCCCTTTACACCGCTGCTACTCTGTTGTTATGTTGTATGAATAGTCACTTTAATAACTCTCCCTACATTTACACATTACCTCAACTAACCGGTGCCCCCGCACATTTACTCTGTACCAGTAGGCCCCTGTATATAGTCTCGCTATTGTTATTTTACTGCTGCTCTTTAATTACTTGTTCATTTTATTTGTTTTAGTTTTTTTTTTTTTTTAACTGCATTGTTGGTTAAGAGCTTGTAAGTAAACATTTCACTGTGAAGTCTCCTACACCTGTTGTATTCAGCATTTCACTGTAAGGTCTACTACACCTGTTGTATTCAGCATTTCACTGTAAGGTCTACTACACCTGTTGTATTCATCATTTCACTGTGAGGTCTACTACACCTGTTGTATTCAGCATTTCACTGTAAGGTCTACTACACCTGTTGTATTCAGCATTTCACTGTGAGGTCGTCTACACCTGTTCTATTCAGCATTTCACTGTGAGGTCTACTACACCTGTTGTATTCAGCATTTCACTGTAAGGTCTACTACACCTGTTGTATTCAGCATTTCACTGTAAGGTCTACTACACCTGTTGTATTCAGCATTTCACTGTGAGGTCGTCTACACCTGTTCTATTCAGCATTTCACTGTGAGGTCTACTACACCTGTTGTATTCAGCATTTCACTGTAAGGTCTACTACACCTGTTGTATTCAGCATTTCACTGTAAGGTCTACTACACCTGTTGTATTCAGCATTTCACTGTAAGGTCTACTACACCTGTTGTATTCAGCATTTCACTGTGAGGTCGTCTACACCTGTTCTATTCAGCATTTCACTGTGAGGTCTACTACACCTGTTGTATTCAGCATTTCACTGTAAGGTCTACTACACCTGTTGTATTCAGCATTTCACTGTGAGGTCTACTACACCTGTTGTATTCAGCATTTCACTGTAAGGTCTACTACACCTGTTGTATTCAGCATTTCACTGTAAGGTCTACTACACCTGTTGTATTCAGCATTTCACTGTGAGGTCGTCTACACCTGTTCTATTCAGCATTTCACTGTGAGGTCTACTACACCTGTTGTATTCAGCATTTCACTGTAAGGTCTACTACACCTGTTGTATTCAGCATTTCACTGTAAGGTCTACTACACCTGTTGTATTCAGCATTTCACTGTAAGGTCTACTACACCTGTTGTATTCAGCATTTCACTGTGAGGTCGTCTACACCTGTTCTATTCAGCATTTCACTGTAAGGTCTACTACACCTGTTGTATTCAGCATTTCACTGTAAGGTCTACTACACCTGTTGTATTCAGCATTTCACTGTGAGGTCTACTACACCTGTTGTATTCAGCATTTCACTGTAAGGTCTACTACACCTGTTGTATTCAGCATTTCACTGTAAGGTCTACTACACCTGTTGTATTCAGCATTTCACTGTAAGGTCTACTACACCTGTTGTATTCAGCATTTCACTGTGAGGTCGTCTACACCTGTTCTATTCAGCATTTCACTGTGAGGTCTACTACACCTGTTGTATTCAGCATTTCACTGTAAGGTCTACTACACCTGTTGTATTCAGCATTTCACTGTGAGGTCTACTACACCTGTTGTATTCAGCATTTCACTGTAAGGTCTACTACACCTGTTGTATTCAGCATTTCACTGTAAGGTCTACTACACCTGTTGTATTCAGCATTTTACTGCAAGGTCTACTACACCTGTTGTATTCAACATTTCACTGTAAGGTCTACTACACCTGTTGTATTCAGCATTTCACTGTAAGGTCTACTACACCTGTTGTATTCAGCATTTCACTGTAAGGTCTACTACACCTGTTGTATTCAGCATTTCACTGTGAGGTCTACTACACCTGTTGTATTCAGCATTTCACTGTGAGGTCTACTACACCTGTTGTATTCAACATTTCACTGTAAGGTCTACTACACCTGTTGTATTCAGCATTTCACTGTGAGGTCTACTACACCTGTTGTATTCAGCATTTCACTGTAAGGTCTACTACACCTGTTGTATTCATCATTTCACTGTAAGGTCTACTACACCTGTTGTATTCAACATTTCACTGTAAGGTCTACTACACCTGTTGTATTCAGCATTTCACTGTAAGGTCTACTATACCTGTTGTATTCAGCATTTCACTGTGAGGTCGTCTACACCTGTTGTATTCAGCATTTCACTGTGAGGTCGTCTACACCTGTTGTATTCAGCATTTCACTGTGAGGTCTACTACACCTGTTGTATTCATCATTTCACTGTGAGGTCTACTACACCTGTTGTATTCAGCATTTCACTGTAAGGTCTACTACACCTGTTGTATTCAGCATTTCACTGTCAGGTCTACTACACCTGTTGTATTCAGCATTTCACTGTCAGGTCTACTACACCTGTTGTATTCAGCATTTCACTGTAAGGTCTACTACACCTGTTGTATTCAGCATTTCACTGTAAGGTCTACTACACCTGTTGTATTCAGCATTTCACTGTAAGGTCTACACCTGTTGTATTTGACTAAAAACATTTGATTAGATTTATTTGGAGTGTAAGGTGATGTGTGTGTACCTTCTTGATGATGTCCCTCACGGCCAGTAACTTCCCGTTCTCCGTTCCAACAAACAGCAGCTCCTGTTCTACTGTCTCTACTGCAGAGTTCCTGAGAACACACAATCGTTTTGAAACTCTTTTAGATGGTTCTGAAGGAGATTACAGACCGGAGATACAGTTAGAAGGAGATTACAGACCGGAGATACAGTTAGAAGGAGATTACAGACCGGAGATACAGTTAGAAGGAGATTACAGACCGGAGATACAGTTAGAAGGAGATTACAGACCGGAGATACAGTTAGAAGGAGATTACAGACCGGAGATACAGTTAGAAGGAGATTACAGACCGGAGATACAGTTAGAAGGAGATTACAAACCGGAGATACAGTTAGAAGGAGATTACAGACCGGAGATACAGTTAGAAGGGGATTACAGACCGGAGATACAGTTAGAAGGAGATTACAGACAGGAGATACAGTTAGAAGGAGATTACAAACAGGAGATACAGTTAGAAGGAGATTACAGACAGGAGATACAGTTAGAAGGGGATTACAGACCGGAGATACAGTTAGAAGGAGATTACAGACAGGAGATACAGTTAGAAGGAGATTACAGACCGGAGATACAGTTAGAAGGAGATTACAGACAGGAGATACAGTTAGAAGGAGATTACAGACCGGAGATACAGTTAGAAGGAGATTACAGACCGGAGATACAGTTAGAAGGGTTGAAGGAGATTACAGACCGGAGATACAGTTAGAAGGGTTGAAGGAGATTACAGACCGGAGATACAGTTAGAAGGAGATTACAGACCGGAGATACAGTTAGAAGGGTTGAAGGAGATTACAGACCGGAGATACAGTTAGAAGGGTTGAAGGAGATTACAGACCGGAGATACAGTTAGAAGGAGATTACAGACCGGAGATACAGTTAGAAGGAGATTACAGACCGGAGATACAGTTGAAGGAGATTACAGACAGGAGATACAGTTAGAAGGGTTGAAGGAGATTACAGACAGGAGATACAGTTAGAAGGAGATTACAGACCGGAGATACAGTTAGAAGGGTTGAAGGAGATTACAGACAGGAGATACAGTTAGAAGGAGATTACAGACAGGAGATACAGTTAGAAGGGTTGAAGGAGATTACAGACAGGAGATACAGTTAGAAGGAGATTACAGACAGGAGATACAGTTAGAAGGGTTGAAGGAGATTACAGACCGGAGATACAGTTAGAAGGGTTGAACCCCATAAGGTCAACCACGGCTCTGGGAGCTTTGTTCATGTGAACAGTGTTACCACTCAGTGGAAACCACGGCTCTGCAAAGAGAGGGCAGTTATGGGTAGCGTGGGTGGCGGGGTACAGTGGAACAGGGGGCCGTGGGTGGCGGGGTACAGTGGAACAGGGGCCAGTGGGTGGCGGGGTACAGTGGAACAGGGGGCCGTGGTACAGTGGAACAGGGGGCCGTGGGTGGCGGGGTACAGTGGAACAGGGGACCGTGGGTTTCGTAGTATAGTAGAACAGGGGACTGTGGGTGGCGTAGTATAGTAGAACAGGGGACTGTGGGTAGTGGAGTATAGTAGAACAGGGGACTGTGGGTAGTGTAGTATAGTAGAACAGGGGACTGTGGGTGGCGTAGTATAGTAGAACAGGGGACTGTGGGTAGTGGAGTATAGTAGAACAGGGGACTGTGGGTGGCGTGGTACAGTAGAACAGGGGACTGTGGGTGGCGTGGTACAGTAGAACAGGGGACTGTGGGTAGTGGGGTACAGTAGAACAGGGGACAGTGGGTAGCGTGGTACAGTAGAACAGGGGACTGTGGGTGGCGTAGTACAGTAGAACAGGGGACTGTGGGTGGCGGGGTACAGTAGAACAGGGAACTGTGGGTAGTGTAGTATAGTAGAACAGGGGACTGTGGGTAGCGTAGTATAGTAGAACAGGGGACTGTGGGTGGCGGGGTATAGTAGAACAGGGGACTGTGGGTAGTGTAGTATAGTAGAACAGGGGACTGTGGGTAGCGTAGTATAGTAGAACAGGGGACTGTGGGTGGCGGGGTATAGTAGAACAGGGGACTGTGGGTGGTGTAGTATAGTAGAACAGGGGACTGTGGGTAGTGTAGTATAGTAGAACAGGGGACTGTGGGTAGTGTAGTACAGTAGAACAGGGGACTGTGGGTGGTGGAGTACCTGTGTCCAATGTTGACAGAGACCAGGTTGTCGAGGTTGAGGCGAGACCACTGTTCCACGTCTGGAGCACAGGTAGCACTGAAGAGCGCTCGTCTGACCCGTGGAGAGGAACACGCCTGGAACACTGCTGCTAGCTGCTCTCTGAAGCCACTACGACCATCCTCAAACAGCTTATCGCTCTCATCCACCACCAACCATTCCACACTGAGCGCACACACACACAGTATTAACAAACAAACCCTGCTACGACAGCCCTCAACCAACATATCAGACCCAAAAACACAGAAATAACACAGTCTTGTAAAACTAACCTTAGGGCTGGGCGCTACACCGTATTTTACTATACACAGATATTGATGCAGGGACCGGGTTGGGTGTTTACCTTCTATACCAGCTTTCAGAGCCAGCAGGTTGTGATGGCTGATTGGCTGTAGCTAGACCTATTTTACTATACACAGATATTGACACCGTATTTTACTATACAGCTTTCAGACAGATATTGATGCAGGGACCGGGTTGGGTGTTTACTCTACCTTCTAGAACGATATTTGAACGTTTGGTTTGTTAAATGTGATACGCTGTGTGTGACGTCCGTTTTTATAGTTGACTTGGCTACTTGGGTCATCTCTCTAAGCCACTTTCCACACAGACCTAGCCCCGCCCCCCTGTCACTCAAAGAGCGCATTTTGATGTTACTTGCCAGGGACACTTGTGTTCAGTCTGCATGGTCAATCGAGTACCACAGTCATAATCCCCATAAAGCCTAGTGGTCAAACAGGGAAATGGTTCCATTGTTTTTTCACAATAATTGTTTTATTTTAGAAACACTTAAAATAAGGGATGTGTTTCTCGTAGGTTTACAATGAGACTTATCAATATAGTCGGCTGCATTTACTCGCCAAAAATGAAATGGCAATTAGCTGCTAATGTGTCTAATATAAAGAACTACAAATGCCACCATGATCTAGCAGAATCGCCGAATCGAAGCAAAGGTAAGAATGTCTGGATTAACTATCTAATGTTAGCTATATGTAGTAATGAATCAAATTGGCTACATTTCTTAAAAAATTGACAATTCTGTGAAAACTTGTGCAAGTTTTAAATTGACAGTATGTTAGCAAAGGTGCCAGATAGAGATGATGTGCAGGAGCTTGCAGGGATTTGTAGTCTTGCATAATGTCGACTTTGATGCAAATTAGCATTTTAGAATCTGAGTAAGTAGAGCCCGAATATATTGATAAAAGTGACCTTGTCCGAGAGGGATGTACATGGTAATCAAAACGTCACGCCAGGGTAAAGACGACACGAAACACAGCCCTTAATTTAAGTGTTTCTAAAATAAATACAAAATTAATGGTGAAAAAACAATGGACCCATTTCCCTGTTTGACCACTAGGTTTTATGGTTATTATGACACCACCACTGTGAGGTTCTACGCAGCACATGCGACAACGTTGTTTCCATTTTGCTTCTTAATATAAATCCACTAGCATTCCATAATTACACTATGAGCTTGTTTCTTACATCTGCAATGTTCTTAGCAAGTTTGCTAAAAAAAAAGTATCTTCTAAATCAAAGAGGAATAGTTATAGCATGAATATGGCGGCTACATGAAGAAACATTTAATGTAGCCAAAGATTATAGGGTCCCCAAGGAAACACTTATCAACACTTTGGTTCCTACCCTGTCACAATAACTCCTCCCTGGCATTTTCATTCGTTGTCATGTCAAACAACACTCTATTCAAAGTGCCCACTATTATTTATATTCTAACTATAGAATTAGAATAATCCTTCTATTTCCATGATTCCAACAGTTCCCCACAGTGTTTTTGCTCTAAATCAATTGCAACATTTGGTTATAAATAAGCCCTAGTATTTGTGGCCAGTCTTACGGCAGTGTGGAAATGATCCCCAGTGCAGGAAACACAGAAATGTATGAAAATGGTTTTGGTTGAATTGAACAGTATAAAACAGAAAGGAGAAAGACTCATTGAAATCACATAGAATGTATGTTGCCACCCTGGGGTCATTACTCAAAGCACATTAAGGACTTTTAGGACAATTTTTTTCTTAAACACCGTGATATATTTTGGTCATATCGCCCAGCCCAAACTAACCTTATTGGGACATACATCTCTGTCCCATTCAAAATCCTATTTCCCCGAACCACAAAACATAACCCTAATTCTAACCTTAGCTCCCAAGCCTAATTCTAACCTTAGCTCCCAAGCCTAATTCTAACCTTAGCTCCTAACCCTAATTCTAACCTTAGCTCCCAACCCTAATTCTAACCTTAGCTCCCAACCCTAATTCTAACCTTAGCTCCCAACCCTAATTCTAACCTTAGCTCCCAACCCTAATTCTAACCTTAGCTCCAAACCCTAATTCTAACCTTAGCTCCAAACCCTAATTCTAACCTTAGCTCCAAACCCTAATTCTAACCTTAGCTCCAAACCCTAATTCTAACCTTAGCTCCAAACCCTAATTCTAACCTTAGCTCCAAACCCTAATTCTAACCTTAGCTCCAAACCCTAATTCTAACCTTAGCTCCAAACCCTAATTCTAACCTTAGCTCCAAACCCTAATTCTAACCTTAGCTCCAAACCCTAATTCTAACCTTAGCTCCAAACCCTAATTCTAACCTTAGCTCCAAACCCTAATTCTAACCTTAGCTCCAAACCCTAATTCTAACCTTAGCTCCAAACCCTAATTCTAACCTTAGCTCCAAACCCTAATTCTAACCTTAGCTCCAAACCCTAATTCTAACCTTAGCTCCAAACCCTAATTCTAACCTTAGCTCCAAACCCTAATTCTAACCTTAGCTCCAAACCCTAATTCTAACCTTAGCTCCAAACCCTAATTCTAACCTTAGCTCCAAACCCTAATTCTAACCTTAGCTCCAAACCCTAATTCTAACCTTAGCTCCAAACCCTAATTCTAACCTTAGCTCCAAACCCTAATTCTAACCTTAGCTCCAAACCCTAATTCTAACCTTAGCTCCAAACCCTAATTCTAACCTTAGCTCCAAACCCTAATTCTAACCTTAGCTCCAAACCCTAATTCTAACCTTAGCTCCAAACCCTAATTCTAACCTTAGCTCCAAACCCTAATTCTAACCTTAGCTCCAAACCCTAATTCTAACCTTAGCTCCAAACCCTAATTCTAACCTTAGCTCCAAACCCTAATTCTAACCTTAGCTCCAAACCCTAATTCTAACCTTAGCTCCTAACCCTAATTCTAACCTTAGCTCCTAACCCTAATTCTAACCTTAGCTCCTAACCCTAATTCTAACCTTAGCTCCTAACCTAATTCTAACCTTAGCTCCTAACCCTAATTCTAACCTTAGCTCCTAACCCTAATTCTAACCTTAGCTCCTAACCCTAATTCTAACCTTAGCTCCTAACCCTAATTCTAACCTTAGCTCCTAACCCTAATTCTAACCTTAGCTCCTAACCCTAATTCTAACCTTAGCTCCTAACCCTAATTCTAACCTTAGCTCCTAACCCTAATTCTAACCTTAGCTCCTAACCCTAATTCTAACCTTAGCTCCTAACCCTAATTCTAACCTTAGCTCCTAACCTTAGCTCCTAACCCTAATTCTAACCTTAGCTCCTAACCCTAATTCTAACCTTAGCTCCTAACCCTAATTCTAACCTTAGCTCCTAACCCTAATTCTAACCTTAGCTCCTAACCCTAATTCTAACCTTAGCTCCTAACCCTAATTCTAACCTTAGCTCCTAACCCTAATTCTAACCTTAGCTCCTAACCCTAATTCTAACCTTAGCTCCTAACCCTAATTCTAACCTTAGCTCCTAACCCTAATTCTAACCTTAGCTCCTAACCCTAATTCTAACCTTAGCTCCTAACCCTAATTCTAACCTTAGCTCCTAACCCTAATTCTAACCTTAACCCTAAACAACTTAGAAATAGCGTTTGACCTTGTGAGCCCAGTTGGTCAAATGTTTTGACTTCTGGTCACCACGGGTAATAATAATATGTGTGGATGTGTTTAACACACACAGTATTGACAAACAAAACCTGTTACAATAGCCCTCAACCAACATAGAGCCAACACACACAGAGGGAACTGACCTGCTGAGGTCTATAGCATCCTGCTTCAGGAGGAACACCAGTCTATTGGGGGTACTGATCAGAATATCTAGACAGAGAGAGGGGGAGACAGAGAGAGGGGAGAGAGAGGGGGGACAGAGAGAGAGGGAGAGAGAGGGGGAGGGCAGAGAGAGAGGGGGGGCAGAGAGAGAGGGGAGAGACAAAAAATAGAAAATGAGTGAGGGCTGTTGTGCTGGTCTCGGTCTCATTAGTAAACAGGTCCCAGCGCATTTTACAGATCATTTGAATATTGTCTTTGTACCAGATTTCTTGTGAGAGCTGGGAACGTATTTCCTGGCTGCAGTAATGGAGGCCTTGTCTAGTATGTGAACTCTGAACCCGACGCCCTCCGACAGACGCACCAACTCCCTGTGGGTCTACACAACAACACAACATTGTAACAACATAACACAACATTCTAACACAGCAACACAACATTCTAACAACGCAACAACATTCTAACAACCCAACATTCAATCAACACAACATTCTAACACAGCATAAAAATACATGCAACAATGTCAAATCAAATTGTACTTGTTTGGTAAACAACAGATGTAAACTAACAGTGAAATGTTTCCCGACGTGCCCTTCCCAACAATGCAGAGAGAAACATAGAACAATTATAACCCCAGGAATAAAAATACACAACGACTAACGATAAGTTGGCTAAAAACACGGAGTACAGACAGTAACAGCAGTATACTGTAGGTAGGGGTAAAGGATAGATAGACAGTAACAGCAGTATACTGTAGGTAGGGGTAAAGGATAGATAATAGACAGTAACAGCAGTATACTGTAGGTAGGGGTAAAGGATAGATAATAGACAGTAACAGCAGTATACTGTAGGTAGGGGTAAAGGATAGATACTAGACAGTAACAGCAGTATACTGTAGGTAGGGGTAAAGGATAGATAATAGACAGTAACAGCAGTATACTGTAGGTAGGGGTAAAGGATAGATAAGACAGTAACAGCAGTATACTGTAGGCAGGGGCAAAGGACAGATAATAGACAGTAACAGCAGTATACTGTAGGTAGGGGTAAAGGATAGATAATAGACAGTAACAGCAGTATACTGTAGGTAGGGGTAAAGGATAGATAATAGACAGTAACAGCAGTATACTGTAGGTAGGGGTAAAGGATAGATAGACAGTAACAGCAGTATACTGTAGGTAGGGGTAAAGGATAGATAATAGACAGTAACAGCAGTATACTGTAGGTAGGGGTAAAGGATAGATAATAGACAGTAACAGCAGTATACTGTAGGTAGGGGTAAAGGATAGATAGACAGTAACAGCAGTATACTGTAGGTAGGGGTAAAGGATAGATAGACAGTAACAGCAGTATACTGTAGGTAGGGGTAAAGGATAGATAGACAGTAACAGCAGTATACTGTAGGTAGGGGTAAAGGATAGATAGACAGTAACAGCAGTATACTGTATATCAAGAAGCTGATTAAACAGCATAATCATTACACAGGTGAACCTTCTGCTGGGGTCAATAAAAGGCCACTCTAAAATGTGCAGTTGTCACACAACACAATGCCACAGATGTGTCAAGTTGAGGGAGCATGCAATTGGCATGCTGACTGTAGGAATGTCCACCAAAGCGGTTGTCAGATATTTGAAGGGTAATTTCTCTACCATAAGCCACCTCATTCATTTTTGAGAATTTGTCATTGCCTCACAACCGCAGACCACGTGTAACCATGCCAGCCAAGGACCTTCACATCCGGCGTATACACCTGGAGTATCGTCTGAGACCAGCCAACCAGAAAGCTGATAAAACTGAGGAGTATTTGTGTCTGTAATAAATCCCTTGTAGGAAAATGTATTCTGATTAGTTGGGCCAGCTCCCCAGTGGGGGGGCCAATGCCCTCATGGCTGCGGTAAGTATTCAGACTCCGTGACCTTTTCCACCTTTTGTTACAGCCTCATTCTAAAAATGATTAAATTGTTTTTTTAACCTTCAATCTACACCATACCCATAACGACATCATAATACCCCATAATGACATCACAATACCCCATAATGACATCACAATACCCCATAATTACAAAATAAATGTCCCAAGTATTCAGACCCTTTACTCAGTACTTTGTTGAAGCGCCTTTGGCAGCGATAACAGCCTTGAGTCTTCTTGGGTATGATGCTACAAGCTTGGCACATTTGTATTTGAGGAGTTTCTCCCATTCTTCTCTGCAGATCCTCTCCAGCTCTCTGTCACATTGGATGGGGAGCATTGCTGCACAGCTATTTACAGGTTTCTCCAGATATGTTCGATCGGGTTCAAGTCCGGTCTCTGGCTGGGCCACTCAAGGACATTCAGAGACTTGTCCCGAAGCCACTCCTGCGTTGCCTTGGCTGTGTGCTTAGGGTCGCTGTCCTGTTGGAAGGTGAACCTTGACCCCAGTCTGAGGTCCGTTGTTCCGTGAGAGAGAGGGGCCAGAGCCCGTTGTCCCCGATAGAGAGGGAGGGGCCAGAGCCCGTTGTCCCCGATAGAGAGGGAGGGGCCAGAGCCCGTTGTCCCCGATAGAGAGGGAGGGGCCAGAGCCCGTTGTCCCCGATAGAGAGGGAGGGGCCAGAGCCCGTTGTCCCCGATAGAGAGGGAGGGGCCAGAGCCCGTTGTCCCCGATAGAGAGGGAGGGGCCAGAGCCCGTTGTCCCCGATAGAGAGGGAGGGGCCAGAGCCCGTTGTCCCCGATAGAGAGGGAGGGGCCAGAGCCCGTTGTCCCCGATAGAGAGGGAGGGGCCAGAGCCCGTTGTCCCCGATAGAGGGGAGGGGCCAGAGCCCGTTGTCCCCGATAGAGAGGGAGGGGCCAGAGCCCGTTGTCCCCGATAGAGAGGGAGGGGCCAGAGCCAGTTGTCCCCGATAGAGAGGGAGGGGCCAGAGCCAGTTGTCCCCGATAGAGAGGGGGGCCAGAGCCCGTTGTTCCCGATAGAGAGAGGGGCCAGAGCCCGTTGTTCCCGATAGAGAGAGAGAGGCCAGAGCCCGTTGTTCCCGATAGAGAGAGAGAGGCCAGAGCCCGTTGTGCCGATAGAGAGAGAGAGGCCAGAGCCCGTTGTTCCGATAGAGAGAGAGAGGCCAGAGCCCGTTGTTCCGATAGAGAGAGAGAGGCCAGAGCCCGTTGTGCCGATAGAGGGGCCAGAACCCGTTGTGCCGATAGAGGGGCCAGAACCCGTTGTGCCGATAGAGGGGCCAGAACCCGTTGTGCCGATAGAGGGGCCAGAACCCGTTGTGCCGATAGAGGGCCAGCACCCGTTGTTGCCGATAGAGGGGCCAGCACCCGTTGTGCCGATAGAGGGGCCAGCACCGTTGTGCCGATAGAGGGCCAGCACCCGTTGTGCCGATAGAGGGGCCAGCACCCGTTGTGCCGATAGAGGGGCCAGCACCCGTTGTGCCGATAGAGGGCCAGCACCCGTTGTGCCGATAGAGGGGCCAGAACCCGTTGTGCCGATAGAGGGGCCAGAACCCGTTGTGCCGATAGAGGGGCCAGAACCCGTTGTGCCGATAGAGGGGCCAGAACCCGTTGTGCCGATAGAGGGGCCAGAACCCGTTGTGCCGATAGAGGGGCCAGAACCCGTTGTGCCGATAGAGGGGCCAGAACCCGTTGTGCCGATAGAGGGGCCAGAACCCGTTGTGCCGATAGAGGGGCCAGAACCCGTTGTGCCGATAGAGGGGCCAGAACCCGTTGTGCCGATAGAGGGGCCAGAACCCGTTGTGCCGATAGAGGGGCCAGAACCCGTTGTGCCGATAGAGGGGCCAGAACCCGTTGTGCCGATAGAGGGGCCAGAACCCGTTGTGCCGATAGAGGGGCCAGAACCCGTTGTGCCGATAGAGGGGCCAGAACCCGTTGTGCCGATAGAGGGGCCAGAACCCGTTGTGCCGATAGAGGGGCCAGAACCCGTTGTGCCGATAGAGGGGCCAGAACCCGTTGTGCCGATAGAGGGGCCAGAACCCGTTGTGCCGATAGAGGGGCCAGAACCCGTTGTGCCGATAGAGGGGCCAGAACCCGTTGTGCCGATAGAGGGGCCAGAACCAGTATTTCTCATGTTCTATAATTGTCCAGCAGTCAAAGACACAATACTACACATATTAACAACCCACAGCAACAACCCATAGCAACAACCCATAGCAACAACCCGTGCTTGTTGTTGCATCTTCAGATCTTCCGTCTTTCTGCATTGGTGAAGGATATTTTCATCTCTTGTCAAATGAACCCCTGGAATTTGCAGTGCACTTTTGAGAACAGTGTTTTCCGGTAATTGAATTTTATAACATTTGCGTTTATAGCCTATTGCCGTGTGCACATCGCTGTGCTTAAGCTCAATGTCATGCTGCATGAATCTCATTGCTTTTAAAAGTTATTTGATATATAGTGGTTGCATTAGTTTGGGGTCTATCGTTACCACAACTCCCTGACTATTTTTGCAATATGTATTTCTCACACAGAAGGACAAGCTGACCAATAGACGAGGTCAACTGTTGTACTCTGATGAATAGTAAATCGACAGTGTTCATTACTCATCTTGTCGGCTGACGAAAAGTAAAATGTGGACAGTTCCAGCTTCCTCAATAGGCGCCTCTGAATTCAATGAGGACGTGTGTGGTCTCCCCGGTGAGTCAGTCTTCACGTGAAACCTACTCCCAAGCTGCAATGCCTGTGACAAGGACCTGATCAAGTGCCGGCATTGGCTAATAAGAATTGCGATATCTGAGCGAGCCTGGTGAGTGAGAGGAGCACGGGCGATTGAGAGCAGGAAATTATTATTATACTCACCCCAAGGGCACAACGGCCACAAGACATGGATTTGTTTATGAGGCATGACGACCAAACGGTTCTATGTGTGTGTGTACCTGGCTGGCCAGTTCCCTGGTGGGAGAGATGACCAGAGCTCTGATGCCGAGGTTAGCAGGCTGTTTCAGGTGTGTGAGGAGAGGGAGACAGAACGCTAGAGTCTTCCCCGATCCTGTCGGAGCACACGCCAACAACTCACGACCCTGGGAGAGGGGTGAGAGAGATGCATACAATGATATTATTTAGGGTTCCATTCTATATATCCACACACTCATCAGTCCCTGTGTTCCATTCTATATATCCACACTCATCAGTCTGTGTTCCATTCTATATATCCACACACTCATCAGTCTGTGTTCCATTCAATATATCCACACACTCATCAGTCTGTGTTCCATTCTATATATCCACACACTCATCAGTCCCTGTGTTCCATTCTATATATCCACACTCATCAGTCTGTGTTCCATTCTATATATCCACACACTCATCAGTCTGTGTTCCATTCTATATATCCACACACTCATCAGTCTGTGTTCCATTCTATATATCCATACACTCATCAGTCTGTGTTCCATTCTATATATCCACACACTCATCAGTCTGTGTTCCATTCTATATATCCACACACTCATCAGTCCCTGTGTTCCATTCTATATATCCACACACTCATCAGTCTGTGTTCCATTCTATATATCCACACACTCATCAGTCCCTGTGTTCCATTCTATATATCCATACACTCATCAGTCCCTGTGTTCCATTCTATATATCCACACTCATCAGTCTGTGTTCCATTCTATATATCCACACTCATCAGTCTGTGTTCCATTCTATATATCCACACACTCATCAGTCTGTGTTCCATTCTATATATCCACACTCATCAGTCTGTGTTCCATTCTATATATCCACACACTCATCAGTCCCTGTGTTCCATTCTATATATCCACACACTCATCAGTCTGTGTTCCATTCTATATATCCACACACTCATCAGTCCCTGTGTTCCATTCTATATATCCATACACTCATCAGTCCCTGTGTTCCATTCTATATATCCACACACTCATCAGTCTGTGTTCCATTCTATATATCCATACACTCATCAGTCCCTGTGTTCCATTCTATATATCCACACACTCATCAGTCTGTGTTCCATTCTATATATCCATACACTCATCAGTCCCTGTGTTCCATTCTATATATCCACACTCAGTCCCTGTGTTCCATTCTATATATCCACACTCATCAGTCTGTGTTCCATTCTATATATCCATACACTCATCAGTCCCTGTGTTCCATTCTATATATCCACACACTCATCAGTCCCTGTGTTCCATTCTATATATCCACACACTCATCAGTCTGTGTTCCATTCTATATATCCACACTCAGTCCCTGTGTTCCATTCTATATATCCACACACTCATCAGTCCCTGTGTTCCATTCTATATATCCACACACTCATCAGTCTGTGTTCCATTCTATATATCCACACTCATCAGTCCCTGTGTTCCATTCTATATATCCACACACTCATCAGTCTGTGTTCCATTCTATATATCCACACACTCATCAGTCTGTGTTCCATTCTATATATCCACACACTCATCAGTCTGTGTTCCATTCTATATATCCACACTCATCAGTCTGTGTTCCATTCTATATATCCACACACTCATCAGTCCCTGTGTTCCATTCTATATATCCACACACTCATCAGTCCCTGTGTTCCATTCTATATATCCACACTCATCAGTCCCTGTGTTCCATTCTATATATCCACACTCATCAGTCTGTGTTCCATTCTATATATCCACACACTCATCAGTCTGTGTTCCATTCTATATATCCACACTCATCAGTCTGTGTTCCATTCTATATATCCACACACTCATCAGTCTGTGTTCCATTCTATATATCCACACACTCATCAGTCCCTGTGTTCCATTCTATATATCCACACACTCATCAGTCTGTGTTCCATTCTATATATCCACACACTCATCAGTCCCTGTGTTCCATTCTATATATCCACACACTCAGTCTGTGTTCCATTCTATATATCCACACACTCATCAGTCTGTGTTCCATTCTATATATCCACACACTCATCAGTCTGTGTTCCATTCTATATATCCACACACTCATCAGTCCCTGTGTTCCATTCTATATATCCACACACTCATCAGTCTGTGTTCCATTCTATATATCCACACACTCATCAGTCTGTGTTCCATTCTATATATCCACACACTCATCAGTCTGTGTTCCATTCTATATATCCACACACTCATCAGTCCCTGTGTTCCATTCTATATATCCACACACTCATCAGTCTGTGTTCCATTCTATATATCCACACACTCATCAGTCTGTGTTCCATTCTATATATCCACACACTCATCAGTCTGTGTTCCATTCTATATATTCATACACTCATCAGTCCCTGTGTTCCATTCTATATATCCACACACTCATCAGTCCCTGTGTTCCATTCTATATATCCACACACTCATCAGTCTGTGTTCCATTCTATATATCCACACACTCATCAGTCTGTGTTCCATTCTATATATCCACACACTCATCAGTCTGTGTTCCATTCTATATATTCATACACTCATCAGTCTGTGTTCCATTCTATATATCCACACACTCATCAGTCTGTGTTCCATTCTATATATCCACACACTCATCAGTCTGTGTTCCATTCTATATATCCACACTCATCAGTCTGTGTTCCATTCTATATATCCATACACTCATCAGTCTGTGTTCCATTCTATATATCCACACACTCATCAGTCTGTGTTCCATTCTATATATCCATACACTCATCAGTCCCTGTGTTCCATTCTATATATCCACACTCATCAGTCCCTATGTTCCATTCTATATATCCACACTCATCAGTCTGTGTTCCATTCTATATATCCATACACTCATCAGTCCCTGTGTTCCATTCTATATATCCACACACTCATCAGTCCCTGTTCCATTCTATATATCCACACACTCATCAGTCTGTGTTCCATTCTATATATCCACACTCATCAGTCCGTGTTCCATTCTATATATCCACACACTCATCAGTCCGTGTTCCATTCTATATATCCACACTCATCAGTCTGTGTTCCATTCTATATATCCACACTCATCAGTCTGTGTTCCATTCTATATATCCACACTCATCAGTCTGTGTTCCATTCTATATATCCACACTCATCAGTCTGTGTTCCATTCTATATATCCACACACTCATCAGTCCCTGTTCCATTCTATATATCCACACACTCATCAGTCCGTGTTCCATTCTATATATCCACACACTCATCAGTCTGTGTTCCATTCTATATATCCACACACTCATCAGTCCCTGTGTTCCATTCTATATATCCACACACTCATCAGTCTGTGTTCCATTCTATATATCCACACACTCATCAGTCTGTGTTCCATTCTACATATCCACACTCATCCATCTCTGCGTACTCACATGCATCATCAGGGGTATAGCCTGCATCTGGATGGGTGTGGGTATGGTGAGTCCAGCTGCGGACAGGTTCTGGAGGACGCGTGGGTTCAGGTCGTACTCGGACTGCAGCTCGGAGAAGGTGCACACTGGGTCAGGCACGTCACAGCCATGCACGTTGATACGATGTTGCATACGGACACGGTTCACCTGACAACACACAGAGATGAGATTCAACAGGTAGACAGAGCGAAGAGCTGTGTGTGTGTGTGTGTGTGTGTGTGTGTGTGTGTGTACCTTCTCTTGGTGGAGGTGTTGGAGTCTCTTCATAGATGTCTTGTCTCTGTCCCTCCCCTCCCTCAAGCCTTTAGACTTCCTGTCTGCAGAGGAGGTCCACAGGATGCCCTCGGTCTCCTCACACGCCACTACAACAAAACGACAGGGACCATCAGAACGCTGAATTCATTCATGGGTCATTTTAAACAACAATAAGCTGCTCCAGTTGAAACACACAGAACACACATACACACCGCTGTGGAAAGATGCCCAAAAAGCAACACATGAAGTTTGGAAATGGCCAAGTCAAAGTCCAGACCTAATCCCAATGGAGATGTTGTGGCAGGACTTGAAACGAACATTTCAAGCTTGAAAAAGCCAAAATGTCACTGAGTTAAAGCATTTCTGCATGGAAGAGTGGGCCAAAATTCCTCCACATCGATGTGAGAGACTGATCAACTACAGGAAGTGGTTGGTTGGAGTCATTGCAGCTAAAGGTGGACTGATCAACTACAGGAAGTGGTTGGTTGGAGTCACTGCAGTTAAAGGTGGACTGATCAACTACAGGAAGTGGTTGGTTGGAGTCACTGCAGCTAAAGGTGGACTGATCAACTACAGGAAGTGGTTGGTTGGAGTCGTTGCAGCTAAAGGTGGACTGATCAACTACAGGAAGTGGTTGGTTGGAGTCACTGCAGCTAAAGGTGGACTGATCAACTACAGGAAGTGGTTGGTTGGGGTCACTGCAGTTAAAGGTGGACTGATCAACTACAGGAAGTGGTTGGTTGGAGTCGTTGCAGCTAAAGGTGGACTGATCAACTACAGGAAGTGGTTGGTTGGAGTCACTGCAGCTAAAGGTGGACTGATCAACTACAGGAAGTGGTTGGTTGGAGTCACTGCAGCTAAAGGTGGACTGATCAACTACAGGAAGTGGTTGGTTGGAGTCACTGCAGCTAAAGGTGGACTGATCAACTACAGGAAGTGGTTGGTTGGAGTCACTGCAGCTAAAGGTGGACTGATCAACTACAGGAAGTGGTTGGTTGGAGTCACTGCAGCTAAAGGTGGACTGATCAACTACAGGAAGTGGTTGGTTGGAGTCATGGCAGCTAAAGGTGGACTGATCAACTACAGAAAGTGGTTGGTTGGAGTCACTGCAGCTAAAGGTGGCACAACCAGTTAGAGTGTAAGTGGACAATTACTCTTACACACAGGGCCATTTGGGTGTTACATAACTTTGTTCATTGAATAAGTACACTTTTTTGCTATTTGTAAACACAGGTTATCTTTATCTAATATTAGGTTTTGGTTGAAGATTTGATAACACTCAGTACCGAAAATAGAGAATCAGAAAGGGGCAAATACTTTTTCACCGCACTGTAGAACACAAGCCTCCAAATACCACCTTCAGCCTGAGAATCTTTCTTTTTCTTCTTTGCAGTCTTCTCCTCATCCTGTCGTTTCCTTTTCCCTGCAGCAGCATCGACCTCTCCCTCCTCGTCTTGCTTCTCCTCCGCTCTCTGCTCCTGGTTGCCGTGGGTTGTTCCGGTCCCGAAGAAGTCGATTCCATAGTGGTCAGATACATCTTTCTCTTGAGATCTCACCACCTGGAACGCACACACGTACCATAAATAAATATAACTATTGTTAATGACAAGAGTATACTACGAAGACAACTACTAGCAATACCCCAGACCGCTAAATCCTAATGTGATATGTCCTGATACATCTCACTACAAACGTTCAGAATAATGTTTGTTTTGGTTAACTATCGAAAGTTACATAGATAATATCATCCGGGACTTCAATTTATGAGAATAAACGAAACATTGAGTTTGAGATGTATTCATTTTAAACCTGAAACTAGCTAACTTAGCTAGACTGTGTCTCTACAGATCGAAGGCAGACACGCTAACGAACCGGTCAAATCTTTGCAGCGTTCAAATACTACTCGCTGAACACGAATAGATAAATATTGGACATCATCCTCTTTACCTTAAATCGTTCGGCATCTTTACCAAACCTCTTGAAATCAAATTTCGCTCCGGCTCCGAGTTTACGAAACAAGTCGAAGGCGTCCATTGAAACAGCGTGGAGACGAGAAAAAAGGCATGACGACTCGATCCCAGTCTAGTTAAACCAACCGGTGATTCGTCGATTGATTATAAAGCCTGGATATGTTTGTGTGGTTGTACCTCATGTGTCCACATGGTGTCGCCATTGTCTCATCAATGGAATATGGAAACCAAAGGAAGACGTATTTCGTTTGCATGGTTACGTTTGGTGTTTTCCATGTCTCAAACGGCAGTATTTGTAGTGAGGACGTTACTATTATTGAACAACACTGTGATGTGTTTACGTCCTCTTCAGATCCTCTCTAATTAACGAGACAGGAGTTGTGAGTTGAGAGAAAAGGAGTTGACAGGAGTTGAGAGAAAACATTCAGGTAGTGTCATGGAGACAGAATACCTAATAATGATTTAGTTTAAATGTTTTACAATTTACTCAAGAAATGAAATGTATTTATAAAGACCCTTTTTACATCAGCCGATGTCACAAAGTGCTCTACAGAAACCCAGCCTAAAACCCCAAACAGCAAGCAATGCAGGTGTAGAAGCACGGTGGCTAGGAAAAACTCCCTAGAAAGGCCAAAACCTAGGAAGAAAACTAGAGAGGAACCAGGCTTTGAGGGGTAGCCAGTCCTCTTCTGGCTGTGCCGGGTGGAGATTATAACAGAACATGGCCAAGATGTTCAAACGTTCATAAATGACCAGCAGGGTCAAATAATAATAATCACAGTGGTTCTAGAGGGTGCAACAGGTCAGCACCTCAAGAGTAAATGTCAGTTGGCTTTACATAGCTGAGCATTCAGAGTTAGAGACAGCAGGTGCAGTAGATCATCAAAAACAGCAGGTCTGGGACAGGTAGCACGTCCGGTGAACAGGTCAGGGTTCCATAGCCGCAGGCAGAACAGTTAACTGGAGCAGCACGACCAGGTGGACTGGGGACAGGCCAAGTAGTCCTGAGGCATGGCTCAGGGCTCAGCGCCTCCGGAAGGGGAGGGAGAGGAAGAATACCTAATTCATATAGGACACCGGAGACAAGGCTGAGTATAGCCCACGAAGATATCCCCCACAGCACGGATATGTGTTCAAATATTTAAAATTAAAATGTAGGTACCGTGATTCTACTGTAGTTAAAAATGGTACCGTGATGCTACTGTAGTTAAAATGGTACCGTGATGCTACTGTGGTTAAAAATGGTACCGTGATGCTACTGTAGTTAATGGTACTGTGATGCTACTGTGGTTAAACATGGTACTGTGATGCTACTGTGGTTAAACATGGTACTGTGATGCTACTGTGGTTAAACATGGTACCGTGATGCTACTGTAGTTAATGGTACTGTGATGCTACTGTAGTTACAATGGTACCGTGATGCTACTGTAGTTAATGGTACTGTGATGCTACTGTGGTTAAAATGGTACCGTGATGCTACTGTAGTTACAATGGTACCGTGATGCTACTGTAGTTAAAATGGTACCGTGATGCTACTGTAGTTAATGGTACTGTGATGCTACTGTGGTTAAAATGGTACCGTGATGCTACTGTGGTTAATGGTACCGTGATGCTACTGTAGTTAAAATGGTACCGTGATGCTACTGTAGTTAATGGTACCGTGATGCTACTGTAGTTAAAATGGTACCGTGATGCTACTGTAGTTAATGGTACCGTGATGCTACTGTGGTTAATGGTACCGTGATGCTACTGTAGTTAATGGTACTGTGATGCTACTGTAGTTAAAATGGTACCGTGATGCTACTGTAGTTAAAATGGTACCGAGATGCTACTGTAGTTAATGGTACCATGATGCTACTGTAGTTAATGGTACCGTGATGCTACTGTAGTTAAAATGGTACTGTGATGCTACTGTAGTTAATGGTACTGTGATGCTACTGTAGTTAATGGTACCGTGATGCTACTGTGGTTAAAATGGTACCGTGATGCTACTGTAGTTAAAATGGTACTGTGATGCTACTGTGATTAAAAATGGTACCGTGATGCTACTGTAGTTAATGGTACTGTGATGCTACTGTAGTTAATGGTACTGTGATTCTACTGTAGTTAATGGTACCGTGATGCTACTGTGGTTAAAATGGTACCGTGATGCTACTGTAGTTAAAAATGGTACCGTGATGCTACTGTAGTTAATGGTACTGTGATGCTACTGTAGCTAATGGTACCGTGATGCTATTGTGGTTAAAATGGTACCGTGATGCTACTGTAGTTAATGGTACTGTGATGCTACTGTAGTTAATGGTACCGTGATGCTACTGTAGTTAATGGTACCGTGATGCTACTGTAGTTAATGGTACCGTGATGCTACTGTAGTTAAAATGGTACCGTGATGCTACTGTAGTTAAAATGGTACCGTGATGCTACTGTAGTTAATGGTACTGTGATGCTACTGTGGTTAAACATGGTACCGTGATGCTACTGTAGTTAAAATGGTACCGTGATGCTACTGTAGTTAAAATGGTACCGTGATGCTACTGTAGTTAATGGTACCGTGATGCTACTGTAGTTAATGGTACCGTGATGCTACTGTAGTTAATGGTACCGTGATGCTACTGTAGTTACAATGGTACCGTGATGCTACTGTAAATAAAATAGTGAATTTCCTTGTTGTTCGCTCATCTTCGACACACAGACAGTTTCAGTCACTGCTGGAAGAGATGGAACAAATCCACAAAGACTTGCCTCTTCACTGCAGTGTTCGGTGGGTTAAGTTGAAGGAAGGTTCTGGAACGGTTCGTGGAGTGTTTGGATACGGTTATAGCCTTTCTGGCTGAAAAGTGCCAAAACTACCCAGAGCTTGGGGTTCCCTTATAAAACTGATATTTCTCACTGACATAACAGGACACCTCAACATGCTCAACCTGCATCTTCAGGGTGCAGGGGAAACAGTCCTGGAACTGTTACATGCATGGAAGGCATTCGTTGCCAAGCTAAAAAAAAAAAGTCTACTCGCAGGATATTCACGGTGGAACGTTCCTCTACTTCAAGCAACTCAAAGGGCTGTCAACTCCACACACGGTCAGCGCTGACGTTATCAGAGAGTACATGGGGGAACTGAAGTCCGAGTTCTCTGTCAGATTTCAAGCAACATGGCCCAATGTTTTCTTTTTGAATCAAGCCAGACAACTTTGAGGACAGTGACTCGGATCTGTCTGTGTTTCAGTGGATGGGGATTGAGGACTTTGAAATGCAGCTAATCGAGAGCTCAAGGCATCCTTCCTTTGGTCATCAAAATCCACAGAGCTGCGGAAGAAAACTAGAAGGGACTGAGAGATCAGGGACCTCCATCATCCACTGTTGGGAGAGCCTTCCAGTGAAATCTGACAGTTTGGATATAAGACAAAAATGTATTCTGGATTGGCTGGAGCCTGTTTTGTTACTCCAAGTGAATGATCTTTCGGTCAGAAACCTCTCTCCATATATCAGTAAGATCAAACTTCTCAATAAAAAGTATTAAACCCAAATTCTGATTGGTTGGACTACCTGGGGGCCAGCGGTCAGTTGAATTATCTATAGTAATGTTCAAGTCCCCTCCTATCAATAATAACAATTTATTCTCAAATGTTGCATACTTGCACAAATCTTATTGAATTTGTCACTACGCTGTCCTGTACAACGTAATAGGTGCGTTGCAGAGCTCAGACATTGCAGATGCCAGACAGATCTTAACGTCTGGATCGGTATTTTACCTATCGGCCAACCACATAACAGCCAATACCGTAGCATGCAACCATTGGTTGATGCAACATCTGAGCAGGGGAACGCCACCAAATACGGACTCCATTCATAACCATTAAACAGAATCTACATGATCAGTCTCTGTGTGTAAAATAAGTGGTTAATGTGACACTAACTCACAGCTAAAAAACAAAAAGCAATCCAATGTTATTTGTTGCCTTGACTTTACTGCAAATGACACTCAAGTCTTCAGAAGAAAAAAAAATACACTAATATTTCAGTTACCATGAAAGCGTTTATAATAGAACGCTTGTGACCACACACACACACCTACATAATTACACTTGGGGGGGGGGGGGGGGGGAAACATCTTAAAGTAGAAATAGAATATGGCCATTATAGACACAAACCAAGTGCACAAGGCTACATGTGAGCAAAAATAAAGTTCACTGAGAAAGACATGTAATAACCCCCCCTCACTCTCACGTATTACTGTCAAGTTCAACACAACAAGAGCAAACTCTGGGGCTACTCTGAACATATTTACACTGTACACGTTCTGCCTGTGGACATCTGTTGTACAATGTGCCAGCAGAGCATGAGACCCGTTGTTGGTATAATTGATCTCTTTCAGGCAGGTCGTCACCTGGCATAGCCCTTTATACCACTGTATTGAAGTAGAGGGAAAGTGCTGTTTCTTTCACCTCTATAGTTGCATCCAGTTTAAGACAGGCCCAACTCCAGCTACACTTAACGGTTTAACAAACAACGCCTCATTTTCACCTAATTCTCTCATTCTGAAAATAAACCAAACATTAGTTCACATTTCACACAGATTGCCAGGGTCCAGTAAGCACCTAACGCGTTATAACTTGAGGAAAGGCAAGCAGTCGTATAACGTTACAAGTTAATATAGCAAATTTGGTTAGGTTACTAACGTTGGCTCATCTGATGTTGTAACGTTAACCGCCTGACAATCAGACAGCTAATTTTTCACACCATAAACTCAATGATTTGATCAGTTAAATTGGCTAATGTTGCTCAACATTTCTCTGGATAAGTTAACGGAGAAACCGATCCAGCTAACCAGATACTTCACGATGCTAATCATACTTGTTCCACCACTTTCTCCTTCAGCTCAAACTCTCCAAAAGCCGGTTGTTTTTCGGTTACAGCTCATGAAGTTCGCTTCATCACCTTCTCACCCCGGTCTCACCTACCCTATACCTCACCCCGGTCTCACCCACCCTAACCTCACCCAGCGTTACCTCACCCCGGACTCACCTACCCTATACCTCACCCCGGTCTCACCCACCCTAACCTCACCCAGCGTTACCTCACCCCGGTCTCACCTACCCTATACCTCACCCCGGACTCACCTAGCGTTACCTCACCCCGGTCTCACCTAGCATTACCTCACCCCGGACTCACCTAGCGTTACCTCACCTCGGTCTCACCTAGCGTTACCTCACCCCGGTCTCACCTAGCGTTACCTCACCCCGGTCTCACCTAGCGTTACCTCACCCCGGTCTCACCCACCCTAACCTCACCCAGCGTTACCTCACCCCGGTCTCACCTAGCGTTACCTCACCCCGGTCTCACCTAGCGTTACCTCACCCCGGTCTCACCTAGCGTTACCTCACCCCGGTCTCACCTAGCGTTACCTCACCCCGGTCTCACCTAGCGTTACCTCACCCCGGTCTCACCTAGCGTTACCTCACCCCGGTCTCACCCACCCTCACCCAGCGTTACCTCACCCCGGTCTCACCTACCCTATACCTCACCCCGGTCTCACCTACCCTATACCTCACCCCGGTCTCACCTACCCTATACCTCACCCCGGTCTCACCTACCCTATACCTCACCCCGGTCTCACCTAGCGTTACCTCAGTTACCGTTCAGGGAGACTCGCTGCTGTAACTGACAAGTCTCTTCTCTCTTCAGTCGTGCGCTGCGTTCTGTTGTCATGTGAACGACTGGCTGAGCCTTGGAAACAGCCGGGATTGGTCCAAACGCACATCACTCATTCACTGACAGCCAATAGTGATTCAAAGACGCCGCCCCCCCCGTTGAAAACGGCACATTTCGCCCGAAAGGTACAGGAACAAGAATCAGAGGCACACAGACTAGCTACTGTAGAAGACACTTTATTGAAGAGGTGCTGAAACATGAAAAGTTACCAACTAGGGAAACAAACGAATCATAAAATCTACTGAGGAAACAATGCAAACCTTAAAAAAAAAACACACCCTCCCTCCAAACAAACGAAACACATTACCCTCCATCCCTTTAATGAACAAACACATTTAACCCCCCCCAGATTATAATTCCCTTCTAGTTACCAATCTCCTTATGTGCGCCTCCCTCCATCCTGAGCCAGACTCCTGGTTTTGCGTTGAGCTCCACTTAAATAATAAAAGAACGCTGGTCAGGATCCTAGAAGGACGCTGTGGAGTCCACACGGGAAAATAAACTAATTTTGGGTGTTTGAGAGCCATTTGAGTGACTTAGGTCTAGTATTTAGGTTCCAGTGGGCTGGGCTGTGGCCTGGGGGCTGGTCCCGATCCTATGCTCCTGTCCCACTCCGCGTTCTCTCTCCATCCTTAATCCTAATCCCTGCTCTGATCCTGAAGGTCTGATTGGCTCCAGGACGGGGAGACAGAGCCCTCCTCCAATCACAGCCTTCCTTGAGACAGATCCCGTACCCAACAGAGAGAAGGAAGGAGCAACAGGTTAGAATCACTCACAGCCTGCTACAGCCAAACTATCACAACCTGCTATAGTTTGGGCTTGGCGATATGGCCAAAATATTATATCACGGGTTACAAACAATATAAAAAAAATGGTATGCCAGTATTTAATGTTTTTTAATAAAAGTCCTTAATTTCCTTTTAGTATTGTTACATATGTGATTTCAATGAGTCTTTCTCCTTTCTGTTTTATACTGTTCAATTCAACCAAAACCATTTTTTATACATTTCTGCATTTCCTGCACTGGGGATCATTTCCACACTGCCGTAAGACTGGCCACAAATACTAGGGCTTATTTATAACCAAATGTTGCAATTGGACTTGCGATTAAGAGCAAAACACTTATAATAGTGGGCACTTTGAATACTGTGTTGTTTGAGATGAAAATGCCAGGAGGAGTTATTGTGACAGGGTAGGAACCAAAGTGATGGTCAGTGTTTCCTATGGGACTCTAATCTTTGGCTACATTGAAGGTTCTCTTAGTTACTTAATGTAACTAACATTCACATGTTCCTCTGATTTCGAAAATACTGTTGTACCAACATGCCGATTTAGTTCTACACCATCACTGGTATTATCAGGCTGCATAGCTAGTTACATTTGCTCTGACTCGGTACATTTATTAGCGAGCTAGCAGTTAGCATTAGTGGCTAACAAGATTAAGGCCCAACTTGTTATGAAAATACGAATTTGCAGATGTAAGAAACAAACTAATAGTGGAATTATAGAACGCTAGTGGATTTATATTAAGAAGCAAAGTGAAAACAGCATTGTTGTCATCAACATTGTTGCACGTGTTACATTGACCATGCAAACCGAACGCAAGCGTCTCCTTGTCAAGCAACAACAATTATGCTCCTTGAGTGACAGGGGGGCGGGGCTAGAAAGTGGCATGGCGAGAGATGACCCAAGTAGCCAAGTCAACTATAAAAACGGACGTCACACACAGCGTATCACATTTAACAAACCAAACGTTCAAATATCGTTCTAGAAGGTAGAGTAAACACCCAACCCGGTCCCTGCATCAATATCTGTGTATAGTAAAATACGGTATACCGCCCAGGTCTAGCTACAGCCAATCAGCCATCACAACCTGCTGGCTCTGAAAGCTGCGTTTAAGAGAAGACATTTACAGAAGAACACTCACCTCACCATTAGAACTAAAGTTCTCTGCAGCAAGACTAACCAACCACTAATAACAATGCCAGACACACACACTAGCCTATTGATACTGCCACCACAGATGCACTACCCCACAGATGCACTGCACTACCCTACCGACGCACAGTACTGCACTACCCTACCCTACCGACGCACAGCACTGCCCTACCGACGCACTGCCCTACCCTACCGACCCACTGCCCTACCGACCCACTGCCCTACCCTACCGACCCACTGCCCTACCGACCCACTGCCCTACCCTACCGACCCACTGCCCTACCCTACCGACCCACTGCCCTACCGACCCACTGCACTACCGACCCACTGCACTACCCTACCCTACCGACCCACTACCCTACAGACCCACCGACCCACCGCACTACCCTACCGACCCACCGCACTACCCTACCGACCCACCGCACTACCCTACCGACCCACCGCACTACCCTACCGACCCCACAAACACACACCGCCCCCACAGACACACTGCCATGCATGCTACTCTAACCAGAAACCGTGAATAGAAAACCAGGGGAGGATTGAGGGAAGGAGAGGTGACAAAGCACTCTAATATGTGAGAGTTGAGAGTAGAAAGTTAAAACCAGTTCAATAATATTACTGGTCACTAAAACATCAGGTCTGACAGCTGATTGGATGAGAGACTACTGCCGTCATACCATTGGCTGGTTATTTGACTCCTCCTGCTCCTCCTGTTAATCCTAATATGAACAGTTTCCTGTTTCCCAGCAGCCTATCAGCTTGCTCCTGTGATCTCTACAGAGAGACACGACAGACAGGTCAGAGGTCAGCACAACAACACATCACAGACACCACAACAGGCCAAAGAAAATACCATCCCGCCCCACAAACAAAATTAAATCTCACCCCCCCAGTCAAAACTAACAGAAACAGAACAATTAAAGCCCTTTACACAGATGAGAGAGAGAGCGGGGGAAGATGAGGGGTCAGCAGATACAAAGAGAACAGAGGTCATAAGCCAAACCACAGCCGAGGCAAACTAGACCAGGAAACGGGGATGAAAGAACAAGAGGTAGCCGAGGCAAGAGAACATTAGGTGTAATTCATTAGAATGTCCACCGGGCGGCGTCTGTCCGTCTCCTGGTCTGATGTATCCTCTCCCTGGGGGCCGCTGGGCTGGAGGTGTGTGTATGTGGTTTGTGTCTAGCTGCGGGAGCGTGATCGGGAGTGTCGTGGCGAGTAGCGTGGCGAGGGACGGCTGCGTCGCGGCGGTGAGAAGCTGCGCGAGCGGCTGTTGCTACGCCCGTTGCTACGCCCGTTGCTACGGCTACGAGAGCGGGAGCGTCCGTAACTGGGGCTGCGAGGTCCGTCCACCTTCACACGCACATACGCAGTCTCTCCCTAAACACACAGGAGAGAGAGAAGGCTGCCTGATGAGAGACACATAGAGTATAGGGTGTGGACTCCAACCAACAGTGTTCCACCCTGGAGTCCAGACCACCCTCTGACCTCTGACCTACCTCGTGGGAGCGGAACTTAGTGTTGTCCAGCTTGCGGACAGCGTAGGTCATGTCCTCCTTGCGTACGAACTCCACCACGCCGGTACCGTCCCGGAACACGTCAGCGTAACATACATCACCTGCCTCGCGCATGTGATCCTTTAGGTCCTGCCAGCTACCACTAGAGGGGAGACCTGGAGAGGGAGGAGGAGGTGGTAGAGTGGCAACAGTGTAAAGACAGGAGGAGACCTGGAGAAGGAGGAGGAGGAGCAACAGTGTAAAGACAGGAGGAGACCTGGAGAGGGAGGAGGAGGAGCAACAGTGTAAAGACAGGAGGAGACCTGGAGAGGGAGGAGGAGGAGCAACAGTGTAAAGACAGGAGGAGACCTGGAGAGGGAGCGGAGGGGTAAAGACAGACCTGAGACGATGACTCTGTACTCTGAGCGCCGTGAGGGAGGTCCGTATCGTCCTCTTGGGGCTCCTCCTCCATCGCCGCCGCCACCCCTGCCACCGCCACCACCCCCTCTCCCTCCCCCACGCCCACTACGGGGGAACTCCACCCGGAGACGGTAACCATCATAGTCGTAACCATCACGACCATGCACCGCATCATCAGCATCCCTGGGAGACAGACACCGAGAGAGTGAGAGAGAAAGATGTACCACAGAGTTTGAGAGGGCCAATAGTTAATTAGCGAGCTACTTCACTCTGCTGCCTACGCATTGTGAAAAGCACATTCCACAGCCTACCTGTTTTCACTGAGTTGTTTAATGTCTGCACAGTTGCCATGAAACCAACCAGACCAAATACATAAAATGTAACAGTCTGATTGGCTGTTCCGTGAAAAATGTGTGAAAACACCCCCAGTGAACCCGAGCAGCACATGTTATTTAACCTTTATTGAACTAGGCAAATCAGTTATAATGATGGCCTAGGAACAGTGGGTTAACTGCCTCGTTCAGGGGTAGAAGGACAGATTTGTACCTTGTCAGCTCTGGGATTCGATATTACAACCTTTCGGTCACAAGATGGCGGCGCAGTAGGACATGTATATCGGTGTCAATAGCCGGTCTTTTTTCATTACATTTAATCTCACTTCGATCTACGAACTAAATATACTTTCCTGCAACTCACCCAATGTGGTACAGATATTTTTTTTGCCATTTTATTACTTATAACTGGAACGTCCATCAAGAGCTAGCCCGCTAACTAGCTACTAGTCTTTGTTAGCCATGGCTAGCGGTCCTCTAGCCCGCGAATTAGCTACTAGTCTTTGTTAGCCACAGCTAGCGGTCCTCTAGCCCGCGAATTAGCTACTAGTCTTTGTTAGTCACGGCTAGCGGTCCTCGCCTTTCCCCCCCTGGAATCAGTCAGCCTTAGCTCGGACATTCACCTACCAGTCTTGCACAGCGCGATATCAACCCAGAGCATATCGGACTGCTTCTCTCTACCACAGCACCGGATTCCTGCCGCTCTGGATCATTACACTGGATCATCGCAGCTAGCTAGCTGCAAACGAGCAAGCACCAGCTAGCCTTGACCTAGCCTCGGGCTAGGCCCATATACCAACTAATTATAGGGCTACAAATACCTCCTTCGCCAATTGGCTTGGACCCTTTACTGTCGGCACGGAGCCCTGCAAACCCATGACAACTGGACTGCCTACATGATCGCCCGATGTGGTCTCAACAGGCTATTCTGTTACGACGCCACCACAGAACCGTCGACTAGCAGCGGCCTGCTAGCCTTTTCTGAATGTTGTGTCCCCAGTGAGAGAGAAAGATAAAAACAGATTACATAGCGGAGAAGTGAAAACCGTACCGCACCCTGACTCACCTATTGCTACTCTTTAAACCCTATTATCACTCGGCAACACAGCTGATGCCCCCCGGACTGTTACAATAGCACGGCTCCTCATTTTGTTGAGATCCCCAAAGATTTAGAAAGCTGCCGCGGTCATCCCACTCTTCGAAGGGGGACACTGGAGACCCAAACTGCTACAGACCTATATCTATCCTACCCTGCCTTTCTAAGGTCTTTGAAAGCCATGACCATTTCGAATGCCACCATACCTTCTCCGCTATGCAATCTGGTTTCCGAAGCTGGTCATGGATTCACCTCAGCCGTGCTTAAGGTCCTAAACGTCATCATAACCGCCATCGATAAGATGACACCATTCTGTATACTTCTGGCCATTCTTTGGACACTGTTACGCACTTCAATGCCACTCCTTCCGTTGCCCCCAACTGCTCTTAAATGCAAGTAAAACTAAATGCCTGCTCTTTAACCAATCACTGCCCGCCTGCCCAGCATCAATACACTGGATGGTTCTGGTTTAGATATTTGTAGTTGTCAACATATTCTAGGTGTCTGGTTAGACTGTAAACTCTCCTTCCAGACTCACATTAAGCATCTCCAATCCAAAACTAAATTAGACCCGACTTCCTATTTCACAACATAGCATCCTTCACTCATGCTGCCAAACATACCCTCGTAAAACTTTGGCGATGTCATTTACAAAATAGCCTCCAACACTCTACTCAGCAAATTAGATGCAGTCTATCACAGTGCAATCCGTTTTGTCACCAAAACCCCATATACTACCCACCACTACAACCTGTATGCTCTCGTTGGCTGGCCCTCACTTCATAAATCGTCATCAAACCAACTGGCCCCAAGTCATCTATAAGTCTTTGCAAGGTAAAGCCTTACCTCCCTAATCTCACCTCATTTGCACACACTGTAGACTTTTCTATTGACTGTACTTTTGTTTATTCTTTGTGTAACTGTTTTTTTCACACTGTTTTGAATTATCTTGGCCAGGTCGCTGTTGTAAATGAGAACTTGTTCAACTGACCTATCTGTCTAAATAAAGGAGAAAAAAAGATTTAAAAAAACAGGTCCAACACTAACCACTGGGTTGGTAAATAACAATGCGATGACTCAGATTATTTGCATGAAGTTCAGCTTTTACCCAACTTTGGTCCCACCCACTTTGCTTCCTTCATTCAAAATGAATGGGCTTCCATTGTTTCATCTCCCCAACATATTAAATGTGTCTCTCGTGTTACAGATGTCAACGCAAATCAAATTACCCCGCAGCCAGTTAAAAACAATGATTCCTAATAAAAATGTAAAATAAAATAATTTCTTCAAGCCAAAAATGTGCTTTAAAATTGGCCACATCTTGAAAAAGACTGGGACAATTGTTAGGTTTTACACCCTGAACAATTGTTAACCACGAGAAGAATATAATGTTTCACTTTTGATTTACACACGCCAGCAATCTGTCACCGTAGGCCATCAAGGTGTACCCATGCGAACAGCGGACGCTCTCACATAGTAGTAACCTTATTAATATCTTCGGTAAACAGACGGTTTGGGTGGGTTAACAGGCTGGCACTCACGCAGAACAATGGGGCTGAGCATAGAAAGTTAAAAAGGAGAGTTGGTGCAACGGTGCTCAATAAAACGAGTAGGAGCTGGCAGGGTGAAAAAACACCGTGAAATATGTTTCCGCGATTACTTCTAAAAGTACGGCAGGCAGTTGGGCCAAACTAATGCAACTGGACTACCATGGCAGATGCATTTAACTAATTAAAAAAGGGAAGCGTTAAATAAAGTCATGTGTCCGGCCCATCGCCATCTTGCGCAGCTCTCCGTTTAGCCATAATTATGGACTGTGGAAACTAGTGACAACCACCTCAATAACTTGGCTCTTGACCATAGTTGAAAAAGCAAAATAACCTATATATAGTATATATTTTTTAAACTCTGGTAAAAAAAAACTGTCTGGCAACAAAACACCAACCAATATCTCCGCCTCAACACGAGGTAGCTAAGGGGTTGCTAGTCGTTCCCTTTCCGCGGCTAGCTACTTAGCTATCGGTTTTGTTCTGAAAGCGGATTATTAATTATGTTTTTAGCATAGTCAGCTAACTACCTGGGGTCCTCGAATTCCACAAAAGCGAACGGAGGTCCTCCTCTCCGGTTCTTCAGATCGATATCTCGGATCGCCCCGTACTTATAAAACACATCCTCCACGTCTTTAGTGCGAATATCAGGCGGCAGGTTACCCACGTAGATCCGACAGTCGTTGTTTCCCGCTGGGCCACGAACCACGCTCCCGCCGCCCGACATATTATCTCCAGACATCCGTAGACTGATAACTAACTTTCGTGTTTTAAAAGTTAGGAGACCACTTTTAACGTTAATTTAGCTAATTGCTATTGTAAAAAATATATATATATAAAAAAAAATTAGCAAGCTATGTTTGGTCAGTCGTTAACAGTTCACACCAAGTTTTGCTAGCTCACTAGCAACAAAATACAAATATTCCCACCACAACTCTCGCAGGCTTGAGTGGCTTCACAAAATGGTGCCGAGATCTCGCCACAGAGTTTTTAAACCCAGAGGCGCAACATCGCAAGACTTCCGGGAACACTTGCTAAGCAGGCCGTGGTTTGGCGTTAAGAGAAGCGAAACGTTCTTCCTTTGTTTTGTTTTTATCTAAAAGGCACAAGATAGATACGAAACAATGTTAAGTATTTTAACATGTTATTACTCAAACCTCGGGAAGGTGACACGTTTTCATTTTCGTCAAAAACGACTATATCAAAGGCATGCGTTTGGATTTTTGACGGCCTGCACCTGCGCAGTTCGCCGCGAGACGACCGTTAGACCCGATGACGTATTTCTACGCAAGCGCTTAGCCAGCCAACGTCGCCATGACACCTACACGCGTGATCGGGGATCTGCATATCTTCATACTGCAATGTCTTTGGTCTCGCGTTCATTTGGTCGTCACTAGCTACCACAGCCACAAATTCAGAAGGCCCGCCTACTTGACCAATCAGAGGGAGTGTGATGACGCATAGTGTTAGGTTCGTGCGAAACGACCAATCAGACGATGGAGATGTAAGACGCGAATGCCAGCGGTCCTGTTAGGTGCAGAGGAGAAACAAGCACTTACCTAGATTTCAGTTTTTTTTATTTTTTTTATTTCACCTTTATTTAACCAGGTAGGCCAGGTAAGTTGAGAACAAGTTCTCATTTACAATTGCGACCTGGCCAAGATAAAGAAAAGCAGTTCGACACATACAACGACACAGAGTTACACATGGAGTAAAACAAACATACAGTCAATAATACCGTATAAACAAGTCTATATACGATGTGAGCAAATGAGGTGAGATAAGGGAGGTAAAGGCAAAAAAGGCCATGGTGGCAAAGTAAATACAATATAGCAAGTAAAACACTGGAATGGTAGATTTGCAATGGAAGAAAGTGCAAAGTATAAATAATATTATTGGGGTGCAAAGGATCAAAATTAATTAATTAAATACAGTAGGGATAGAGGTAGTTGTTTGAGCTAAATTATAGGTGGGGTATGTACAGGTGCAGTAATCTGTGAGCTGCTCTGACAGTTGGTGCTTAAAGCTAGTGAGGGAGATAAGTGTTGCCAGTTTCAGAGATTTTTGTAGTTCGTTCCAGTCATTGGCAGCAGAGAACTGGAAGGAGAGGCGGCCAAAGACAGATTTGGTTTTGGGGGTGACCAGAGATATACCTGCTGGAGCGTGTGCTACAGGTGGGAGATGCTATGGTGACCAGCGAGCTGAGATAAGGGGGGGACTTTACCTAGCGTTCAAGAGTTATAGAAAGGAATTCGGCAAGGTTGTCCTATCTCACCGTATCCATTTTTATTAATTACTCAACTTCTTACAAATTATTTAAGTAATAGTCCTGTACAAGGTCTTTCCATAGCTGGTAAATAAATTATTATATGCCAGCTGGCTGACGATACTACACTTTTTCTGAAAGACGCTGGTCAGATTCCCATATCGATCAATGTGATATAGAATCAATTTTCAAAGCATCTGGTCTATATCTTAACATTAATAAATGTGAACTCATGGCTGTCAAAGATTGTGTGACACCTTCATATTATGGTATTCCAGTAAAAGAAGAACTTACATATTTAGGCATAACCATTACAAAGGATCAGAAGTCTAGAGGCTTACTAAATTTTAACCCTCAAATAAATAAAAAACCCAGAAGAAGCTAAATCAATGGCTGCAGAGGGATGTATCTGTAAAAGGAAGAGTCCTAATTACCAAGGCTAAAGGTATCTCTAGACTAACATATGGTGCTCTATCTTTATATCTTGACAGTAAAATAAGCAAGGAGATAGACCAGATGCTTTTCAACTTTCTTTGGAGAAACCATACCCATTACATTAGGAAAACTGTTGTAATGAACACTTATGAGAATGGTGGGCTGAATTTTCTAGACTTCACTACCATAAAATATGATTTAAGATCAATTGGATAAAACAATTCCTAAGAAGACCCACTTCTATGTGGAACTTTATTCCTCGGTTCTCTCTACTTTTGGTGAACTTAACTTCATGTTGGTTTGCAATTTTAATATTGACAGTTCAAGCGAAACTTTCTTGTCATGGTCCTTAATTTATAAGCATAATTTTTCTCCACGCAGATATTATACATGGAATAATCGGGACATGTTGAATAAAAATACTTGTTTGTTTTTAGAATATTGGTTCTGAAATAATATCCTATTGGTGTGACAACTGGTAAATGCAGAGGGTTAATTACTTCCTTATAAGGATAATTTTACAAGATCCCTGTAACACTTAAAGATGTTGTTTTAGACGACTGTTCCTCAGGCTTTATTATTCGGGAACGTGACCCTCAGACCTACGATTAACCCTGTTGACTCATCAGTAGGAAATATTTGGTTCATTCAACAACAATAGAGCTATAGAAGCCTTGTTTCAACAGGATGTTGTATCAATACCTTATGTCATGTTGGTCCATTCAACAACAATAGAGCTATAGGAGCCTCGTTTCAACAGGATGTTGTCATGTTGGTCCATTCAACAACAATAGAGCTATAGAAGCCTTGTTTCAAACAGGATGTTGTATCAATACCTTACGTCATGCCTTACTGGAATGGATTTATTGATAATGTTTGTTGGAAAAAAGTTTGGATGTTGCCACATACATACCTACTTTTTAAAATGATTCATAAATATTATCCTGACAACCACTAGATGAAGTTTTTTTTAAATATATTCTCCAAATTGTACCCAGAAACAGTGTTGCATCTTTTTCGGCATTGTGTTCATGTAAGGCATCTGTGGTAAGACATCAGTAGATTTATAATCAAACACATTTATGAAGATTTTACACTATTATGGAGAGATGTTATTGACTGTACGTTTGTTTGTTCCATGTGTAACTGTGTTGTTTTTGTCACACTGCTTTGCTTTATCTTGGCCAGGTTGCAGTTGTAAATGACTGGCCTACCTGGTTAAATAAAGGTGAAATTTAAAAAAAACACTACAAGCTTGGCACACCTGTATTTGGGGAGTTTCTCTCATTCTTCTCTGTAGATCCTCTCAGGCTCTGTTTCTGCTTTGTCATTATGGGGTATTGTGTGTAGATTGATGAGGAGAAAAAACTATATAATCAATTTTAGAAAAAGGCTGTAACCCAACAAAATGTGGAAAAAGTCAAGGGGTCTGAATACTTTCCAAAGGCACTGTATACAAAAGTATATTTAACGGACTAACCTGGGTTTGGCGGATGCCATGAGAACGCTACCTGCTCCAATGCATAGTGGCAACTGTAAAGTTTGGTGGATGAGAAATAATGGTCTGGGGTTGTTTTTCATGGTTCGGGCCCCTTAGTTCCAGTGAAGGAAATCTTAACACTACAGCACACAATGACATTCTAGGCGATTCTGTGCTTCCAACTTTGTGGCAACAGTTTGGCTTAGGCCCTTTCCTTTTCATCATGACAATGCCCCCATGCACAAAGCGAGGTACATGCAGAAATGGTTTGTCAAGATCTGTGTGGAAGAACTTGACTGGCCTGCACAGAACCCTGACCTCAACCCCATAAAACACCTTTGGGATGAATTGGAACGCGACTACGAACCAGGCCTTATCACCCAACATCAGTGCCCAACCTCACTAATGCTCTTGTGGCTGAATGGAATCAAGTCCCTGCAGCAATGTTCCAACAGGTGCACCTTGTGCTGGGAACAATAAAATGCCACTCAAAATTGTGCAGTTTTGTTACACAACACAATGCCACGAATGTCTCAAGTTGAGGGAGGGTGCAATTGGCACACTGCCTGCAGGAATGTCCACCAGAGCTGTTGCCAAATAATTTCATGTTAATTTCTCTACCATAAGCCGCCTCAATGTCATTCTAGAGCATTTGCCAGAACGTCCAGCCAGGTTCACAACCACAGACTACGTGCAACCAGCCCAGGACCTCCAAATCCGGCTCCTTCACTTTTTGGAATCGTCTGAGACCAGCCACCCAGACAGTTGATGAAACTGAGGAGTATTTCTGTCTGTAATTAAGTCCTTTTGTGGGGAAGAACTCACTGATTGGCTGAGCCTGCCTCCCCATTGGGTGGGCCTCTGCCCTCCAAAGCCCACCCATGGCTGCTCCCCTACCCAGTCATGTGAAATCCATAGATTAGGGCCAAATATATTTATTAAAATTGGAACTCAGAAAACTCATTTAAATTGTTGCATTTATATCTTTGTTCAGTATATTTATCAACAAACATAGATTTTTTTATTATTGTCATAAACATGTACAAAGCATAAAACAAACAAAAAGATAGACAAAGTCCTTCCCCAAATCAATGAATTCCCAGTTGATCGTACGAGTCCCTCTCGTACAATAATCGACAGAGCGTAAGTAAAGCATCATTCCCAACACAAATAAAACAATCTAAACCTTGTTGCTACAGCAAAAGACAGACCTGTTGCTTCCAGATCAGACATCAGGCAAATAAAAGCCAACTAAAAACATTTCAACATCGCCACGGTGATGGCATCAACCCTCTGCCACCAGTGGTTTCAGACTACAGCAAACGCCTGGTTGTCAGGGGCCGCATATGTATCAAGTATCTCAGTCAGAGGTTGGAACCGGTTCAGGGAACAGAACTGAAAAACAACGTTTTCCGAGGAACGAAATCAGAACCGGGAACGAAAGGGATCTCTCGTGTTCTGGGAACAGAACCGTTATTTTCAAATCTTGATTACCGGTTAATAACGTTTTTCCCCAAAAATATTCCTTATGTCTAGTATATAAGTAGGTGAAGTTATAATGCTCGTAAAAGCCTAAACACATTGGTGCTAATTGGGGGCATACATTTATTTAACTGTAAATGTTAAAACAATATTGATTTCACAGTTTTTTTAAAGTAACGAAAAGCCACTATATAAAACAGTAACTTTCTTATGCTCGGAACACCGGAATGGAACATAAAGAACAGGGTTCTGCTCGGAACACCGGAATGGAACATAAAGAACAGGGTTCTGCTCGGAACGGAACGATTGGAAAATAATTTTGGTTCCAACCACTGCTCAGAGTAGGAGTGTTGATCTAGGATCAGGTCCCCCTGTCCATGTAATCAGTGTTGATCTAGGATCAGGTCCCCCTGTCCATGTAATCAGTGTTGATCTAGGATCAGGTCCCCCTGTCCATATAATTAGAGGAGTGTTGATCTAGGATCAGGTCCCCCTGTCCATATAATTAGAGGAGTGTTGATCTAGGATCAGGTCCCCCTGTCCATATAATCAGTGTTGATCTAGGATCAGGTCCCCCTGTCCATGTAATCAGTGTTGATCTAGGATCAGGTCCCCCTGTCCATATAATCAGTGTTGATCTAGGATCAGGTCCCCCTGTCCATGTAATTAGAGGAGTGCTGATCTAGGATCAGGTCCCCCTGTCCATATAATTAGAGGAGTGCTGATCTAGGATCAGGTCCCCCTGTCCATATAATCAGTGTTGATCTAGGATCAGGTCCCCCTGTCCATGAAATCAGTGCTGATCTAGGATCAGGTCCCCTGTCCATGTAATTAGAGGAGTGCTGATCTAGGATCAGGTCCCCTGTCCATGTAATTAGAGGAGTGCTGATCTAGGATCAGGTCCCCCTGTCCATATAATCAGTGTTGATCTAGGATCAGGTCCCCCTGTCCATGTAATCAGTGTTGATCTAGGATCAGGTCCCCCTGTCCATATAATTAGAGGAGTGCTGATCTAGGATCAGGTCCCCCTGTCCATGTAATCAGAGGAGTGTTGATCTAGGATCAGGTCCCCCTGTCCATATAATTAGAGGAGTGCTGATCTAGGATCAGGTCCCCCTGTCCATGTAATCTGTGTTGATCTAGGATCAGGTCCCCCTGTCCATGTAATCAGTGCTGATCTAGGATCAGGTCCCCCTGTCCATGTAATCTTATTCATTGTGTTCTGAAAGGCAAAACTGATCCTAAATAAACACTCCTACTGTGAGAAGTTTGATCAATACGGCCCCATGTATTTCTAATGGTCTTAACATAATTTCTGAGTCCAGACAGTTTCCTTTAAACACTTTGTTGATCAGTGAACCAACTGTGCGTGTGCCCGTTCATCGGTCGATCTTTCCATCTTAATAACTTCCATCTCACTCCTTCTTGTCCTGTCTCTCCCTTCGCCTCTGGCGGACCTCGCGGCCATCTTGAGCAGTGAGAGCAGGATGGGGACACACATGGGCAGAAAGAGAGGGATGTAGATGGCAAACTTCTGATCGTCAGGGAAATAGAGGAGGTGGAGGAGGAGGGGTCGAAGAAGGCTCGTTCTGAATGGAGGATAGCTTCCTTACTGTACTGCAGGGCCAGGCCCAGGTTCCCCGCCTCCAACTGACCCACAGCCAACTGGAGAGAGGCAACTGCTGCTGACACCTGACGGACAGGAACAACAGCCAATCACCAGTTAGAGACCATGACGATAGCAAGACAAGACTACTATTTCTCTCACACACACACATACACACACACCTGTTCTGCGATGTTGTCGTTGATGACGATGTTTCCTATCTGGTCCAGCAGCTGGGCCAATGAGGTGATGGTTGTCGTTGCCGTGGCAACGTTCTCTACACTGCGACTCCACAGGAGGCGATCCAACTCCCAGTCAGCCAATCCCGCTGGGCCACACGGGCCAACCAGGAAGCCAGGGGGAGGGGTTGACGACTGGACACCCAGCATCAGCCTGAGGGAGAGACAGAGGGGAGGGGGGCAATGGACACCAAGTTGGAACGGATTCATTTTGGTCCAACGTTTTGTCAGTGGATGGAAACTGTATGGATGCGTCATCTCCACTGACCGCCAACGTCCGTCTCCCAATAAAGACTGGAAAACACAGATCAAATCAACACGCCACTTGGACGTGGCCTTACTCCAACACGCCACTTGGACGTGGCCTTACTCCAACACGCCACCTGGACGTGGCCTTACTCCAACACGCCACCTGGACGTGGCCTTACTCCAACACGCCACCTGGACGTGGCCTTACTCCAACACGTCACTTGGACGTGGCCTTACTCCAACACGCCACTTGGACGTGGCCTTACTCCAACACGCCACTTGGACGTGGCCTTACTCCAACACGCCACTTGGACGTGGCCTTACTCCAACACGCCAGTACTGACCGTAGCTGTGCTAGGAAGACTCCCATCACTCTGGTCATGTCTATGTTGATGTGAACAGGAAGCTCTGTCCCATTGACATTATACACCTAGAGAGAGGGAGAATACACACCTTCTTCACAAGACATTCTGTGTTGAGTACGTGATGTACACTCCCTTCACAGTATTCACACCCTTCCACATGTTGTGTTACAGCCTGAATTTAACATGGATTAAATACCCCATAATGAATTTAACATGGATTAAATGCCCCATAATAAATTTAACATGGATTAAATACCCCATAATGAATTTAACATGGATTAAATACCCCATAATGAATTTAACATGGATTAAATGCCCCATAATGAATTTAACATGGATTAAATGCCCCATAATGAATTTAACATGGATTAAATGCCCCATAATGAATTTAACATGGATTAAATGCCCCATAATGAATTTAACATGGATTAAATACCCCATAATGAATTTAACATGGATTAAATGCCCCATAATGAATTTAACATGGATTAAATACCCCATAATGAATTTAACATGGATTAAATACCCCATAATGAATTTAACATGGATTAAATACCCCATAATGAATTTAACATGGATTAAATACCCCATAATGAATTTAACATGGATTAAATGCCCCATAATGAATTTAACATGGATTACATTGAGATGTTGTCACTGGTCGACACACACAATACCCCATAATGACAAAGTGGAAATTAAAAATGAAAAGCTGAGATCTGCTGAGTCAATAAGTATTCAACCTCTTGGTTATGACATGCATAAATAAATTCTGGAGTGAAAATGTGCTTAACAATCACATAAATTGCATGGACTAAATAGTGTTTAACATGATTTTTGAATGACTACAGATCATTTCTAGGTAAGGCTCAGTTGAGCTATGAATTTCAAGCATGGATTCGACCACAAAGACCAGGGAGGTTTTCCAACACCAATTGGTAGATGGCAACAACGAAAGCAGACATTTAATATCCCTTTGAGCAGGGTGAAGTCATTCATTACACTTTGGATGGTGTATCAATACACCCAGTCACTACAAAGACACAGGTGTCCTTCCTAACTCAGTTGCCGGAGAGGAAGGAAACTGCTCAGGGATTTCACCATGAGGCCAATGGTGACTTTAAAACAGTTACAGAGTTTAATGGCTGTGATAGGAGACAACTGAGGATGGATCAACAACATTATAGTTACTCCACAATACTAACCTAAATGACAGAGTGAAAAGAAGGAAGCCTGTACAGAATACAAATATTCCAAAATATAAATATTGCAATAAAGAACTAAAGTAATAGTGCAGAAAATGTGGTAAAGCACTTCACTTTTTTATCCTGAATACCGAGTGTTATGTCTGGGGACAATCCAATACAACACATCACTGAGTACCACTCTCTATATTTTCAAGCATAGTGGTGGCTGCATCATGTTATGGGTATGCTCGTCACCGTTAAGAACTGGGGAGTTTTTCCTGGATAAAAAAATTAATGGAATGGAGCTAATCACAGGCAGAATTCTTAGAAGAAAACCTGGTTCAGTCTGCTTTCCACCAGGCACCGGGAGATGAATTCACCTTTCAACAGGACAATAACCTAAAACACAAGGCCAAATCTACACTGGAGTTGCTTACCAAGAAGAAAAATACAGAGTGGCAGAGTTACAGTTTTGACTTAAATCTGCTTGAAAATCTATGGTAAATTGAAAATGGTTGTCTAGCCATGACCAACAACCAATTTGACAGAGCTGGAATAATATTTTTTTAAAGAATATATGGGCAAATGTTATACAATCCAGGAGTGGAACGCTCTTAGGGCCTTACCCAGAAAGACTCACAGCTCTTAGGGCCTTACCCAGAAAGACTCACAGCTCTTAGGGCCTTACCCAGAAAGACTCACAGCTCTTAGGGCCTTACCCAGAAAGACTCACAGCTCTTAGGGCCTTACCCAGAAAGACTCACAGCTCTTAGGGCCTTACCCAGAAAGACTCACAGCTCTTAGGGCCTTACCCAGAAAGACTCATCAGCTCTTAGGGCCTTACCCAGAAAGACTCACAGCTCTTAGGGCCTTACCCAGAAAGACTCATCAGCTCTTAGGGCCTTACCCAGAAAGACTCACAGCTCTTAGGGCCTTACCCAGAAAGACTCACAGCTCTTAGGGCCTTACCCAGAAAGACTCACAGCTCTTAGGGCCTTACCCAGAAAGACTCACAGCTCTTAGGGCCTTACCCAGAAAGACTCACAGCTCTTAGGGCCTTACCCAGAAAGACTCACAGCTCTTAGGGCCTAACCCAGAAAGACTCACAGCTCTTAGGGCCTTACCCAGAAAGACTCACAGCTCTTAGGGCCTAACCCAGAAAGACTCACAGCTCTTAGGGCCTAACCCAGAAAGACTCACAGCTCTTAGGGCCTAACCCAGAAAGACTCACAGCTCTAAGGGCCTAACCCAGAAAGACTCACAGCTCTTAGGGCCTAACCCAGAAAGACTCACAGCTCTTAGGGCCTAACCCAGAAAGACTCACAGCTCTTAGGGCCTAACCCAGAAAGACTCACAGCTCTTAGGGCCTTACCCAGAACAACTCACAGCTCTTAGGGCCTAACCCAGAAAGACTCACAGCTCTTAGGGCCTTACCCAGAACGACTCACAGCTCTTAGAGCCTTACCCAGAAATACTCACAGCTGTAATCGCTGCCAAAGGTGATTCTAACATGTATTCACTCAGAGTATGTGTGTGTGTGTGTGTGTGTGTGTGTGTGTGTGTGTGTGTGTGTGTGTGTGTGTGTGTGTGTGTGTGTGTGAGAGAGAGTAGGTGTGTGTGTGTGTGTGTGTGTGTGTGTGTGTGTGTGTGTGTGTGTGTGTGTGTGTGTGAGAGAGAGAGTATGTGTGTGTCTGTGTGTGTGTGTGTGTCTGACTGACTGTGTGTGTGTGTGTGTGTTACCATGATGCCACCCCAGCGCGGGGAGCTGAAGGCGTTGGAGACAACAGTGTATTTGTGGTGGTCGGTGATGTAGAGGGGGGAGTGACGTGCGTCTGGAACATACAGCAGGAAGTTCAGGACAGGGTTGGATGACGCAGCGCTGGAGCCTGGACACACACACACACACACACACCAGTGAAATTACTGTAACCGTTCAGTATTGGGACCTCGGTTCGGTCCGCACTGTGAACCCCAATTAATTCTATATAACATTTATAAAATGCTATGCCAACACTGCGATGTATGCCTTGAGTAAAACTGAGCTGAAAAAAAACCCATTTAATTTCTGTTAAAATAACTAGAACCTCGTATTCAACATCCTAATCTTAACGGGTGGATTTCAAACTGTTGTGAGGCACAGCCGGGAACTAGTTCTGTACGACGGGGGGGCGATAAACGATGGCGCCGTTTTAAAACTCCAGTTTGGAAACATTTTAGTAGGAAATCAACTAAATGTATTGAATTGATTAGAAAATCAAGATGTGATAAGACAAAATGCAGCAGTGATTTACTTCCCATCAACTTTCTGAAGAGGCGACAGGCATGTCTGTGTCTGTGTGAGCGTGTGTCTGCCACTATGTAGCCGTTAGCGATGATGCTAATGACAACCGTCTTCTGGTCGATGGAAAAAAAGTTTACCTACCGTGCAGAATGACGACATGATTATTGAACGTCAATCCAGTGGTGATTTATTCTGCAAACTCAGCAATCACGTGTGCTACATAAACATCACTTACCAAGCAAGGCTCTTGCTGGTGTGCACCTAATTAAATGGTAACGACACACAAAAACATGTACATTTCTTAGATTTTTCCCAGACCTTTAAAAATGTTCTCCTGATGGTGTTAAAGCATGGTGGTGGACTTAACTCCAATTTAGTTGTTTTTCTATTTTAAAAAATGTGACGCGGAATTAGGCAAAAAATAAAAACTGAGAACCACTGTGTGTTGTCAGACATTATATCATCTATTCCTGGGGTAGTGATTTCCTAGGGCCCTGCATTATATAATCCCGTGACCCCAAAACCACAATAGTTGCCGAACCGTGACCCCAAAACCACAATAGGTACCGAACCGTGACCCCAAAAGCACAGGTACCGAACAGTGGTGTTTGGTGAACCATTACACCCCTAGAAATGTCACTATCCCACCAGACCAGTACTTACACACGGACACCCCGACACACACGCTGCTGCTACTGTATATAGCCATGTTATTTTCTACTTCCTGTATATAGCCATGTTATTTTCTACTTCCTGTATATAGCCATGTTATTTTCTACTTCCTGTATATAGCCATGTTATTTTCTACTTCCTGTATATAACCATGCTATTTTCTACTTCCTGTATATAGCCATATAACCATGTTATTTTCTACTTCCTGTATACAGCCATGTTATTTTCTACTTCCTGTATATAGCCATATTATTTTCTACTTCCTGTATATAGCCATGTTATTTTCTACTTCCTGTATACAGCCATGTTATTTTCTACTTCCTGTATACAGCCATGTTATTTTCTACTTCCTGTATGTGTATACAGCCATGTTATTTTCTACTTCCTGTATGTATATAAAACCATGTTATTTTCTACTTCCTGTATATAGCCATGTTATTTTCTACTTCCTGTATATAGCCATGTTATTTTCTACTTCCTGTATGTATATAAAACCATGTTATTTTCTACTTCCTGTATGTATATAAAACCATGTTATTTTCTACTTCCTGTATGTATATAAAACCATGTTATTTTCTACTTCCTGTATGTATATAAAACCATGTTATTTTCTACTTCCTGTATGTATATAAAACCATGTTATTTTCTACTTCCTGTATGTATATAAAACCATGTTATTTTCTACTTCCGGTATATAACCATGCTATTTTCTACTTCCTGTATATAGCCATGTTATTTTCTACTCCCTGTATATAGCCATGTTATTTTCTACTTCCTGTATATAGCCATGTTATTTTCTACTTCCTGTATGTATATAGCCATGTTATTTTCTACTTCCTGTATATAGCCATGTTATTTTCTACTTCCTGTATATAAAACCATGTTATTTTCTGGTTATTCACTGTGTATTTATTCCTTGTGGTTTCTATTTATATATATTTTTATCTCAGTTGGAAAAGGACCCGCAAGTATTTTACTGTTAGTCTACACCTGTCGTCTACGAAGCATGTGAGAAACACAACAGGATTTGATTTTGATGACACACCATCGATCCCACCAGACCAGTGAAATGACACACCACCCCACCAGACCAGTGAAATGACACCACCATCCATCGATCCCACCAGGCCAGTGAAATGACACACCATCCCACCAGACCAGTGAAATGACACCACCATCCATCGATCCCACCAGGCCAGTGAAATGACACCATCCATCCCACCAGACCAGTGAAATGACACCACCATCCATCCACCCCACCAGACCAGTGAAATGACACACCACCCCACCAGACCAGTGAAATGACACACCACCCCACCAGACCAGTGAAATGACACACCATCCCACCAGACCAGTGAAATGACACACCATCCCACCAGACCAGTGAAATGACACCACCATCCATCCCACCAGGCCAGTGAAATGACACCATCCATCCCACCAGGCCAGTGAATTGACACCACCATCCATCCCACCAGACCAGTGAAATGACACACCATCCATCCATCCCACCAGACCAGTGAAATGACACCACCATCCATCCATCCCACCAGGCCAGTGAAATGAATCCATCCCACCAGACCACCACCATCCATCCCACCAGACCAGTGAAATGACACCACCATCCATCCATCCCACCAGGCCAGTGAAATGACACCACCATCCATCCCACCAGACCAGTGAAATGACACCACCATCCATCCATCCCACCAGACCAGTGAAATGACACCACCATCCATCCATCCCACCAGGCCAGTGAAATGACACCACCATCCATCCCACCAGACCAGTGAAATGACACCATCCATCCATCCCACCAGACCAGTGAAATGACACCACCATCCATCCCACCAGGCCAGTGAAATGACACCATCCATCCATCCCACCAGGCCAGTGAAATGACACCACCATCCATCCATCCATCCCACCAGGCCAGTGAAATGACACCATCCATCCATCCCACCAGACCAGTGAAATGACACCACCATCCATCCATCCCACCAGACCAGTGAAATGACACCACCATCCATCCCACCAGACCAGTGAAATGACACCACCATCCATCCCACCAGACCAGTGAAATGACACCATCCATCCCACCAGGCCAGTGAAATGACACCACCATCCATCCCACCAGACCAGTGAAATGACACCACCATCCATCCATCCCACCAGACCAGTGAAATGACACCACCATCCATCCATCCCACCAGACCAGTGAAATGACACCACCATCCATCCCACCAGACCAGTGAAATGACACCACCATCCATCCCACCAGACCAGTGAAATGACACCACCATCCATCCCACCAGACCAGTGAAATGACACCACCATCCATCCCACCAGACCAGTGAAATGACACCACCATCCATCCATCCCACCAGACCAGTGAAATGACACCACCATCCATCCATCCCACCAGACCAGTGAAATGACACACCACCATCCACACCACCATCCATCCCACCAGACCAGTGAAATGACACCATCCATCCATCCCACCAGACCAGTGAAATGACACCACCATCCATCCCACCAGACCAGTGAAATGACACCACCATCCATCCATCCCCCCAGACCAGTGAAATGACACCACCATCCATCCCACCAGACCAGTGAAATGACACCACCATCCATCCCACCAGACCAGTGAAATGACACCATCCATCCATCCATCCATCCCACCAGGCCAGTGAAATGACACCACCATCCACCACCATCCATCCATCCCACATCCCACCAGACCAGTGAAATGACACACCATCCATCCCACCAGACCAGTGAAATGACACCACCATCCATCCATCCCACCAGACCAGTGAAATGACACCATCCATCCCACCAGACCAGTGAAATGACACCACCACCATCCATCCCACCAGACCAGTGAAATGACACCACCATCCATCCATCCCACCAGACCAGTGAAATGACACCATCCATCCCACCAGACCAGTGAAATGACACCACCATCCATCCATCCCACCAGGCCAGTGAAATGACACCATCCATCCATCCCACCAGACCAGTGAAATGACACCACCATCCATCCATCCCACCAGACCAGTGAAATGACACCATCCATCCATCCCACCAGACCAGTGAAATGACACCATCCATCCATCCATCCCACCAGACCAGTGAAATGACACCATCCATCCCACCAGACCAGTGAAATGATACCATCCATCCATCCCACCAGGCCAGTGAAATGACACCATCCATCCCACCAGACCAGTGAAATGACACCATCCATCCATCCCACCAGGCCAGTGAAATGACACCACCATCCATCCCACCAGGCCAGTGAAATGACACCATCCATCCATCCCACCAGGCCAGTGAAATGACACCATCCATCCCACCAGACCAGTGAAATGACACCACCATCCATCCATCCCACCAGGCCAGTGAAATGACACCATCCATCCCACCAGACCAGTGAAATGACACCACCATCCATCCATCCCACCAGACCAGTGAAATGACACCACCACCATCCATCCCACCAGACCAGTGAAATGACACCACCATCCATCCAGTGAAATGACACCACCAGACCAGTGAAATGACACCATCACCATCCATCCCACCAGACCAGTGAAATGACACCACCATCCATCCATCCCACCAGACCAGTGAAATGACACCACCATCCATCCATCCCACCAGACCAGTGAAATGACACCACCATCCATCCCACCAGACCAGTGAAATGACACCACCATCCATCCATCCCACCAGACCAGTGAAATGACACCATCCATCCCACCAGACCAGTGAAATGACACCACCACCATCCATCCCACCAGACCAGTGAAATGACACCATCCATCCATCCCACCAGGCCAGTGAAATCATCCATCCCACCAGACCAGTGAAATGACACCACCATGATCCCACCAGACCAGTCCATCCATCCCACCAGACCAGTGAAATGACACCATCCATCCATCCATCCCACCAGACCAGTGAAATGACACCATCCATCCATCCCACCAGACCAGTGAAATGACACCACCATCCATCCCACCAGACCAGTGAAATGACACCACCATCCATCCCACCAGGCCAGTGAAATGACACCACCATCCATCCCACCAGACCAGTGAAATGACACCACCATCCATCCATCCCACCAGACCAGTGAAATGACACCATCCATCCATCCCACCAGACCAGTGAAATGACACACCATCCATCCATCCCACCAGACCAGTGAAATGACACCACCATCCATCCCACCAGACCAGTGAAATGACACCACCATCCATCCCACCAGGCCAGTGAAATGACACCATCCATCCCACCAGACCAGTGAAATGACACCATCCATCCATCCATCCCACCAGACCAGTGAAATGACACCACCATCCATCCATCCCACCAGACCAGTGAAATATCACCACCATCCATAGATGGGCGAGATGTTATTTGTGTTTCCATTTTCGATTCACACTATGAATACATTATGAAGGCGCTGTACATGTGTGCGTACCATTATATACACAGTACATTCACAAAGTATTCAGACCACTTGACTTTTTCCACATTTTGTTACGTTACAGCCTTATTCTACAATGGATTCAATACATCGGTTTTCCTCATCAGTCTACACACAATTCCCCATAGTGACAAAGCAAAAACACGTTAAATTCAGCAAATGTATTTAAAAAAATATATAGTAAAAAATACCTTATTCACATAAGTATTCAGACCTTTTGCTATGAGACTCGAAATTGATCATCCTTGAGATGTTTCTACAATTTGATTGGAGTCCACCTGTGGTCAATTCAATTGATTGGACATGATTTGGAAAGGAACACACCTGTCTATTTAAGGTCCCACAGAGTATGTCAGAGCAAAAGCCAAGCAATGAGGTTGAAGGAATTGTCCATATAACTCCGAGACAGGATTGTGTCGAGGCACAGATCTGGGGAAGGGTACCCAAAAAATGTCTGCAGCTGTCAGAGGAAGAAGTTTGGAACCACCAAGACCCCTCCAAGAGCTGGCCTCCCGGCCAAACTGAGCAATCGGAAGAGAAGGGCCTTGGTGAGGGAGGTGACCAAGAACCCGATGGTCACTCTGACAGAGCTCCGGAGTTCCTCTGTGGAGATGGGAGAACCTTCTAGAAAGATAACCATCTCTAAAGTACTCTACCAATCAGACCTTTATGGTAGACTGGCCAGACGGATACCCATCCTCAGTATAAGGCACATGACAGCCCACTTGGAGTTTGCCAAAAGGCACCTAAAGACTCTCAGACCATGAGAAACCAGATTCAATCTGATGAAACCAAGATTGAACCCTTTGGCCTAAATGCCAAGCGTCACGTCTGGATGAAACCTGGCACCATCCCTACGGTGTGGCATGGTGTTGGCAGCATCATACTGTAGGGATGTTTTTCAGCGCCAGGGACTGGGAGACTAGTCAGGAGAGGCAAATATGAACTGGGATAGAGAGATCCTTGATGAAAACCTGCTCCAGAGCACTCAGGACCTCAGACTGGGGGCGAAGGTTCACCTTCCAACAGGACAACGACCCTAAGCACACAGACAAGACAACGCAGGAGTGGCTTCGGGACAAGTCTCTGAATATCCTTGAGTGGCCCAGCCAGAGACCGGACTTGAGCCCGATCGAACATATCTGGAGAAACCTGTAAATAGCTGTGCATCAACAGTCCCCATCCAACCTGACAGAGCTGGAGAAGATCTGCAGAGAAGAATGGGAGAAACTCCCCAAATACAGGTGTGACAAGCTTGTAGCGTCATACCCAAGACAAGGCGGTACTTACTGCCAAAGGTGCTTCAATAAAGTACTGAGTAAAGGGTCTGAATACTTATGTAAATATGATATTTCATTTTTTTTTTTTATTAAGAAAAAAATGATTTAATCCATTTTAAAATAAGGCTGTAACACAACAACATGTGGAATAAGTGAAGGGGTCTGAATACTTTACGAATGCACCGTACATAGGATTACCTGAATGTGTGCGTATATACAAATGGGTGTGTGTTCTCACCCAGCCTGGCCTCTACGGGGTTAATGACGTGAGACAGGCTGTCAGCGTTGAGTGTGTAGGCGTTGAGTGAGGGATCGAAACGTGGGTTGACCCCTAGGACGGCGTAGTAGAGGATCTGTGAGTCCAGACTGAAGTCAGCCACGGGGGCCAGCTTCGACAGGAGAGGCTGGATATAACTCTGGACTGCTGCCTCTATGTCCCAGTGCAGATGGTGAGACTTAGGGTCAGGGTTCAACAGGCTGAAGGTTATTTCATAACCTGCAGGGGGGGTAGAAGAGAGAGAAAATGGAGAATCATTGTACCATCTACACCACTGAGAATCAGACCATCTACACCATCTCATCTACACCACTGAGGTACCATCTACACCACTGAGAATCATTGTACCATCTACACCACTGAGAATCATTGTACCATCTACACCACTGGGTTATGATTGTACCATCTACACCACTGAGACTAGGGGTTAGGACTAACCTGGACTAGGGGTTAGGACTAACCTGGACTAGGGGTTAGGGTTAGGACTAACCTAGGGGTTGGACTAACCTCAACTAGGGTTTAACCTGGACTAGGGGTTAGGGTTAGGACTAACCTAGGACTAACCTGGACTAGGGTTAGACTAACCTGGACTAGGACTCATGATAACTGGACTAGGGGTTAGGACTAACCTGGACTAGGGGTTAGGACTAACCTGGACTAGGGGTTAGGACTAACCTGGACTAACCTGGACTGGGGGTTAGGACTAACCTGGACTAGGGGTTAGGACTAACCTGGGGGGCTGGACTAGGGGTTAACTAACCTGGACTAGGGGTTAGGACTAACCTGGACTGGGGGTTAGACTAACCTGGACTGGGGGTTAGGACTAACTGGGGGTTAGGACTAACCTGGACTGGGGGGACTAACCTGGACTGGGGGGGACTGGGGTTAGGACTAACCTGGACTGGGGTTAGGACTAACCTGGACTGGGGGTTAGGACTAACCTGGACTAGGGTTAACTAGGGTTAGGACTAACCTGGGCTGGAGAGGCTCTCATGCTCGGCCAGACCCCCTGCTACTGTAGTCGAGGCGGACACGGGACGCGGTCGCTCAGGGCAGCGGTGATGTCACTGTGGCTGAATGACATGACCTTGAGAACCTGTTGTACCTGGGTCTCCAGGTGGGCTAGCACCTCCTTCAGGCCGACGCCCACTCTCATTGGCCTCCCCGCACGCAACAGCGCCGTCCGCCGCTGACCCACGTACACACTCACACCCTGGAACAAGAATGATAAGAATGTGTTCTTAACTGACTTGCCTAGTTAAATAAAGGTAAAACACTATTTATTTATTTATTTTTAAACACATCATATAATATGTACAGTACCAGTCAAAAGTATGGACACACGTCATTCTAGGGTTTTTCTTTATTTTTTACATTGTAGAATAATAGTGGAGACATCAAAACTATGAAATAACACATATGGAATCATGTAGTAACCAAAAAAAAAAAGTGTTAAACAAATCAAAATAACAATTTATATTTTAGATTCTTCATATTAGCCACCCTTTGCCTTGATGACAGCTTTACACTCTCAACCAGCTTCATGAGGAATGCTTTTCCAACAGTCTTGAAGGAGTTCCCAAATCTGCTGAGCCCTTATTGGCTGCTTTTCCACAAAGACACAGAGGTTGGAACCAAAAATCTCAAATTTGGACTCGTCAGACCAAAGGACAGATTTCCACCCGTCTAATGTCCATTGCTCGTGTTTCTTCGCCCAAGCAAGTCTCTTCTTCTTATTGGTGTCCTTTAGTAGTGGTTTCTTTGCAGCAATTCGACCATGAAGATCTGATTAACACAGTCCTCTGAAAGTTAAGGTATCTTCTGTATACCACCCCTACCTTGTAACAACAGAGGTAACTCTGGGTCTTCCATTCCTGTCGCGGTCCTCATGAGAGCCAGTTTCATCACAGCGCTTGATGGTTTTTGCAACTGTACTTGAAGAAACATTCAAAGTTATTGAAATGTTCTATATTGACTGGCCTTCGTATCTTAAATTATTAATGGACTGTCGTTTCTCTTTGCTTATTTGAGCTGTTCTTGCCATAATATGGACTGGGTCTTTCACCAAATAGGGCTGTCTTCATTATACCACCGCCACCTTCTCACAACACAACTGATTGGCTGAAATTCACTAACGAAAGAAATTCCACAAATTAACTTTTAAGAAGGCACACCTGTTTATTGAAATGCATTCCAGGGGAGAGAATTCCAAGAGTGTGCAAAGCTGTCATCAAGGCAAAGGGTGGATACTTTGAAGAATCTCAAATGTAAAATAAATGTTGATTTGTTTAACACTTTTTTGGTTACTACATGGTTCCATATGTGTTATTTCATAGTTTTGATGTCTTCACTATCATGTGTTATTTCAAGTGTTGATTCTACATACAATGTAGAAAATAGTACAAATCAAGAAAACCCTTAGAATGAGTAGGTAACTTTTGACTGGTAGTGTATATAAAAAAACACACTTACACACGCAATATTATAGACAAACACACATTCAAGATAATCAAATAGTACGTGTATTTGTGTTCTCACCTCAGGTAGCAGTGTGGAGGATTCTGGGACCACATAGATGACCACGGAGCCACAGGGGCTCTCACTGAGCAGATGAAGAGACAGATCCGTCTCTGTGGGCGGGGGGGGAGAGAGAGCGAGATGAGTGTGAGGAGGGAGAGAGAGATGATAAATAATGACAGTTTTTATTCTTGATCGGACGAAACGCCACCCAGCTGATTGGCTGAGGCAGCCACTGACCTGCTGCAGTGGGCTGGTTCAGGGCATCTTCCTCCATGATGGTAGCTGTCCTGTATCTAGTCTCATACCTGTAACTCAACAATGTGGTCTCTGGAGGGAGGCGGATATGGGAAAGAGGGGAGGAGGGAGAGCAAGGGAGAGGGAGGGACAGAGGGAGGGAGGGAGGGAGGGAGGGAGAGGGAGGGAGGAGGGAGAGAGAAACAGAGAAAGGAGGGAGAGAGGGAGGGAGGCGGATATGGGAAAGAGGGGAGGCAAGGGAGAGAGAGACAGAGAGAAAGGAGGGAGGGAGGGAGGGAAGGGAGAGAGAGAGAGAGAGAGAAAGGGAGAAAGGGAGGGAGAGAGAGAGGGAGGGACAGAGAGAGGGAGAGAGAGAGGGAGGGACAGAGGGAGGGAGGCAAGGGAGAGAGAAACCGAGAGAAAGGAGGGAGGGAGGGACAGAGAGAAAGGAGGGAGGGAGAGAGAGAGCGGGGGAGAGACAGAGAGATGTTAATATTTAGTAGGGCTGACCCCATATTGATTGTTTGGTTGTGCGGCTGTTGGTTGACTGAGATTTCTTTAGTCAGGCAGTAGCAAAACAAATAATGGTGTACAAGACTCCTGTCTGAGTGGACTAATCCATTGTGGAGGCCGTGGGGATGGCACAGTCCATCAGTCTAAGACACCTGTCTGATTGGCTCCTGTCTGAGTGGACTTCTCCATTCTGGAGGCCGTTGGGATGGCACAGTCCATCAGTCTAAGACGTGCTATTGAAATGGTATATGGTTATATTAACATGTTATGTTATATTACGTAACAACAATGGTGAATCATTAATAAATATTATTTTATCCAGCGTTGGATAGTGGTCGCTGTCCATGGTTCTGAAATACATCAGTGCACTGTTGAATTGGTACCTTTTCCTAGACCCCTCAAACTCAAATCTGGACCTCGAAGCCAGTTCCACTGCATTTTTTAATTGTGCATTTATCAGGTATAACAGAAAAGCAGCAGGCTCTGGACCTCGAAGGGTAAGACTTGAGTACCCCTGTCCTAGACCATGTTGCTATGTGCATAATAGTGAACCAGCAGACCATGTTGCTATGTTCATAATAGTGAACCAGCATATTGGTGTTGAGAACAATGAGGCAGCAGTGGAGTTAGGAGACGAGGAAACAGCCATTTCCTTAAATTGTCTAAGAAAAGTGATGAGAGAGGAAACCATAACTTAATTAGGTCTAGAATCAATAGTCTAACTGTTAAAATGTGCCTGGCTTTATAAATCATCTGTATTTTTCTACAGAAATAAGACAGACCTGCTTCTGTTGCCTGTTTGAGTGTTTGTTTAATAGCCTACTGATTCCCTGAGCACCAAGACTCACACAACCACAACATGTTGGATAAACAAGTTCACAAATGTGGCTGTTTTTAGTCTTTGCTGAAATAAAGGCTTTAGGTTTTGTTTTGTCAGAGCAGCTTCTCTGGTATTATTTATCATTTATTTAGTGTTGGTTACACTGTTTCAAATGGTCATAAATATAATATTTATAATAATAATAATCTCCTTTTTCTTGATCTCCTTCAGATTGTTAGTTTTACAATAATTAATAGTAGTCTTAGTATCCCCATACAGTGTTTATTTTATTTACTTTTCTGCTCTTTTGCACACCAGTATCTCTACTTACACATCATCTGCTCATTTATCACTCCAGTGTTAATCTGCTAAATTGTAATTATTCTCTCCTATTGGCCTATTTATTGCCTACCTCCTCATGCCTTTTGCACACACTGTATATAGACTTTCTTTTCTCTACTGTGTCATTGACTTGTTTATTGTGTTATTGGCTTGTTTATTGTTTATTCCATGTGTAACTCTGTGTTGTTGTATGTGTCACACTGTTTGCTTAATCTTGGCCAGGTCGCAGCTGTAAATGAGAACTTGTTCTCAACTAGCCTACCTGGTTAAATAAAGGGTTAGGGTTATATATATAAATACCTGGTTAAATAAAGGGTTAGGGTAATATATATAAATACCTGGCTAAATAAAGGGTTATATATATATAAATACCTGGTTAAATAAAGGGTTAGGGCTATATATATATAAATACCTGGTTAAATAAAGGGTTAGGGTTATATATATATAAATACCTGGTTAAATAAAGGGTTAGGGTAATATATATAAATACCTGGTTAAATAAAGGGTTAGGGTTATATATATATATATATAAATACCTGGTTATATAAAGGGTTAGGGTTATATATATATATATATAAATACCTGGTTAAATAAAGGGTTAGGGTTATATATATATATATATATTAATATAAAGGGTTAGGGTTATATATATATAAATACCTGGTTAAATAAAGGGTTAGGGTATATATATATATAAATACCTGGTTAAATAAAGGGTTAGGGTTATATATATATAAATACCTGGTTAAATAAAGGATTAGGGTTATATATATAAATACCTGGTTAAATAAAGGGTTAGGGGTATATATATATATAAATACCTGGTTAAATAAAGGGTTAGGGTTATATATATATATAAATACCTGGTTAAATAAAGGGTTAGGGTTATATATATATATAAATACCTGGTTAAATAAAGGGTTAGGGTTATATATATATATATAAATACCTGGTTAAATAAAGGGTTAGGGTTATATATATATATAAATACCTGGTTAAATAAAGGGTTAGGGTTATATATATATATAAATACCTGGTTAAATAAAGGTGATTTTTTTGTTTCTTTTTTAAATTAACAATAATAATAATAACAGCCTTGTAGATCTACCTCTCGTGGTATCTCCAGAACCACCCTCCCCCTCGTGGTATCTCCAGAACCACCCCCTCCCCTCGTGGTATCTCCAGAACCACCCCCTCCCCTCGTGGTATCTCCAGAACCATCGTGGTATCTCCAGAACCATCTCCAGAACCCCTCCCCTCGTGGTATCTCCAGAACCACCCCCTCCCCTCGTGGTATCTCCAGAACCACCCCCTCCCCCTCGTGGTATCTCCAGAACCACCCCCCCTCCTCTCGTGGTATCTCCAGAACCACCCCCTCCCCTCGTGGTATCTCCAGAACTCCCCTCGTGGTATCTCCAGAACCACCCCCTCCCCTCGTGGTATCTCCAGAACCACCCCCTCCCCTCGTGGTATCTCCAGAACCACCCCCCTCCCCTCGTGGTATCTCCAGAACCACCCCCTCCCCTCATGGTATCTCCAGAACCACCCCACCCCTCTCACCGTCCACAGGGTGCTCCTCCAGGCGTGTGTGTGTGGGATCAATCTTCTTCTGGTGTTCAGCAGTCAGAGTTCCTCTAGAGAACACCACCTCCACTTCCACACTCAACTGTAGCTGTAACACACACAGCTCTGTTAACCTGCACACACACACACACAGCTCTGTTAACCTGCACACACACACACACAGCTCTGTTAACCTGCACACACACACACACAGCTCTGTTAACCTGCACACACAGACACACAGCTCTGTTAACCTGCACACACACACACACACACACACACAGCTCTGTTAACTGCACACACACACACACACACACAGCTCTGTTAACCTGCACACACACACACACACACAGCTCTGTTAACCTGCACACACACACAGCTCTGTTAACCTGCACACACACACACACACACACACAGCTCTGTTAACCTGCACACACACACACACAGCTCTGTTAACCTGCACACACACACACAGCTCTGTTAACCACACACACACACACACAGCTCTGTTAACCTGCACACACACACACACACACACACAGCTCTGTTAACCTGCACACACACACACACACACACACACACACACAGCTCTGTTAACCTGCACACACACACAGCTCTGTTAACCTGCACACACACACACACACAGCTCTGTTAACCTGCACACACACACAGCTCTGTCAACCTGCACACACACACACAGCTCTGTTAACCTGCACACACACACACAGCTCTGTTAACCTGCACACACACACACACACACAGCTCTGTTAACCTGCACACACACACACAGCTCTGTTAACCTGCACACACACACAGCTCTGTTAACCTGCACACACACACACACACACAGCTCTGTTAACCACACACACACACACACACACAGCTCTGTTAACCTGCACACACACACACAGCTCTGTCAACCTGCACACACACACACACACAGCTCTGTTAACCTGCACACACACACACAGCTCTGTTAACTCTCTCTCTCTGTTATCTCTCTCGCACACCACACCACACAGAGCTGTGTTACCTGCAGCTGAGCTAGCTGGTTGATCTGGGTGACAGGTAGCCATGCCCTGTATGTCTCAGTGGTCTTCCACCACAAGGGAACTCCCACAGCGATCACCACCACTGCTCTGGTTAGGGCCGCCAGACGCCCTCGGTCAACTCTGCAACACACACATTATATTAGACTACGAGGGAATCAGAGAGTGATCCACACTCAGTGATCCACGGCCTGTGGGTCATCTACAACCATCTACTGACAGGCCATCTACTGACAGGCCATCTACTGACAGGCCATCTACTGACAGGCCATCTACTGACAGGACATTACAGTCATCTACTGACAGGCCATCTACTGACAGGCCATCTACTGACAGGACATTACAGTCATCTACTGACAGGCCATCTACTGACAGGCCATCTACTGACAGGACATTACAGTCATCTACTGACGGGACATCTACTGACGGGACATCTACTGACAGGACATTACAGTCATCTACTGACAGGTCATCTACTGACAGGCCATCTACTGACAGGACATTACAGTCATCTACTGACAGGACATCTACTGACGGGACATCTACTGACAGGACATTACAGTCATCTACTGACAGGCCATCTACTGACAGGCCATCTACTGACAGGCCATCTACTGACAGGTCATCTACTGACAGGCCATCTACTGACAGGCCATCTACTGACAGGCCATCTACTGACAGGTCATCTACTGACAGGTCATCTACTGACAGGTCATCTACTGACAGGCCATCTACTGACGGGACATTACAGTCATCTACTGACGGGTCATCTACTGACAGGTCATCTACTGACAGGTCATCTACTGACAGGCCATCTACTGACAGGTCATCTACTGACAGGACATTACAGTCATCTACTGACGGGACATCTACTGACAGGTCATCTACTGACAGGTCATCTACTGACAGGCCATCTACTGACCGGACATTACAGTCATCTACTGACGGGTCATCTACTGACAGGACATCTACTGACAGGTCATCTACTGACAGGTCATCTACTGACAGGCCATCTACTGACAGGACATTACAGTCATCTACTGACAGGTCATCTACTGACAGGCCATCTACTGACGGGTCATCTACTGACAGGACATCTACTGACGGGACATCTACTGACGGGACATCTACTGACAGGACATCTACTGACGGACCATCTACTGACGGGACATCTACTGACGGGACATCTACTGACAGGACATCTACTGACGGACATCTACTGACGGACCATCTACTGACGGACCATCTACTGACGGACCATCTACTGACGGGACATCTACTGACGGGACATCTACTGACGGACATCTACTGACGGACATCTACTGACAGGACATCTACTGACGGGACATCTACTGACGGGACATCTACTGACGGGACATCTACTGACGGGCCATCTACTGACGGGACATCTACTGACGGGACATCTACTGACGGGACATCTACTGACGGGACATCTACTGACAGGACATCTACTGACGGGACATCTACTGACGGGACATCTACTGACAGGACATCTACTGACAGGACATCTACTGACAGGACATCTACTGACAGGTCATCTACTGACAGGCCATCTACTGACAGGCCATCTACTGACAGGACATCTACTGACAGGACATCTACTGACAGGACATCTACTGACGGGACATCTACTGACGGGACATCTACTGACGGACCATCTACTGACGGGACATCTACTGACGGGACATCTACTGACGGGACATCTACTGACAGGACATTACAGTCATCTACTGACAGGACATCTACTGACGGACCATCTACTGACGGGCCATCTACTGACGGGACATCTACTGACGGGACATCTACTGACAGGACATCTACTGACGGGACATCTACTGACGGGACATCTACTGACAGGACATCTACTGACAGGACATTACAGTCATCTACTGACAGGCCATCTACTGACAGGCCATCTACTGACAGGCCATCTACTGACAGGCCATCTACTGACAGGCCATCTACTGACAGGACATCTACTGACAGGCCATCTACTGACAGGCCATCTACTGACAGGACATCTACTGACAGGCCATCTACTGACAGGCCATCTACTGACAGGCCATCTACTGACAGGACATCTACTGACAGGCCATCTACTGACAGGACATTACAGTCATCTACTGACAGGACATCTACTGACAGGACATTACAGTCATCTACTGACAGGACATCTACTGACAGGACATTACAGTCATCTACTGACGGGACAACTACTGACAGGTCATCTACTGACGGGACATTACAGTCATCTACTGACAGGCCATCTACTGACAGGACATTACAGTCATCTACTGACGGGACATCTACTGACGGGACATCTACTGACGGGACATTACAGTCATCTACTGACAGGTCATCTACTGACAGGCCATCTACTGACGGGACATTACAGTCATCTACTGACAGGTCATCTACTGACAGACCATCTACTGACAGGACATCTACTGACAGGCCATCTACTGACAGGACATCTACTGACAGGACATCTACTGACAGGACATCTACTGACAGGCCATCTACTGACAGGCCATCTACTGACAGGCCATCTACTGACAGGACATCTACTGACAGGCCATCTACTGACGGGACATCTACTGACAGGCCATCTACTGACAGGCCATCTACTGACAGGCCATCTACTGACAGGACATCTACTGACAGGCCATCTACTGACAGGCCATCTACTGACAGGCCATCTACTGACGGGACAACTACTGACAGGTCATCTACTGACGGGACATTACAGTCATCTACTGACAGGCCATCTACTGACAGGACATTACAGTCATCTACTGACGGGACATCTACTGACGGGACATCTACTGACGGGACATCTACTGACGGGACATCTACTGACGGGCCATCTACTGACAGGACATCTACTGACGGGACATCTACTGACAGGTCATCTACTGACGGGACATCTACTGACGGACAACTACTGACGGGACATCTACTGACAGGCCATCTACTGACAGGACATCTACTGACGGGTCATCTACTGACAGGTCATCTACTGACAGGACATCTACTGACGGGACATCTACTGACGGGCCATCTACTGACGGGACATCTACTGACGGGTCATCTACTGACAGGTCATCTACTGACAGGTCATCTACTGACGGGCCATCTACTGACGGGCCATCTAAGGCTGTGGGCATCCAGCCGAGGAACTACACTTCCTCCCTAGTTAACGTTACCTTTACATAGATGTTCGGAGCACACTAGATAATTAGCTCGATAATTAGCACTGTGGTCAACTCTGTCTTCCGTAAACAAGCGCAGTAACATGGACATATGGCCGTATGGGAGAACTAACCCGAATGAAAAAAGGTGTAGTAATTTAACTTTTTGTTTTTTGAAAATGATTATTTCTCGCTGATATGAAAAGGTACGTTCCTTATGTTTCCAAACCTGTAACTCGAGTTAACGTTCAGACTGAGCGTCGGGTCGGTTAATAGAAAGGCCCCGGTAGTTATCGGATATGACAGGGAAAGCTAGACAGACAACTCTCTGGGCACAACACTACAACTATGAAACAAAAAAATATTTACAGATATTCAAGAAACGCTGCCTAATTCATTCTCTTCTGAATATACTGTTCTAAATGTGTGTATTTTATAGCGCTAAAACTGCGGTAATTTAAAGAAAACGACGCATTATTGTGCCAGACGCTTCACTCACCCACTTCTATCGCCGCCATCTCTGTCCATGCAACTGGGCAGGGCTAGAAGGGCAGGACAGCTGTCCAATCGAAAACTCGCTATTCCCCCTACATCCTACCCAATCACGAATCAAAAGGCGGGCTTTAAATATCTAGGGGAGATTCTCGTCTGTCTTCTTTTATTTAACCTTTATTTAACTAGGCAGGTCAGTTAAATAAGAACAAATTATTATTTTTTACAATGACGGCCTACACGGAGTCATTGGCAACTGCACACCCCATACAATTACAATCAGTCGATAAAATCGACAACTATCATCAGAAATCAAACGATATGAATCAGACAGTGGAGTGCCGCCTGACACCTATTCGTAGTTGATCAGAAGGTTCAAAATCAACGTTTCATATCGTGATGTAAATGTACTGTACTGATAATAACGCGAGACTCCGACTACTCGTGGCCCAGCTGGCTTGCTTAAGTGGCATTGCTAGACCGTGGTTGCGTTCCAGGATGCAGGTCGTTTCGGGTGCGTTCCAGGATGCAGGTCGACTCGGGTGGGTTCATTGCTAGGCTGCGGTTGAGTTGCTTTCCCGTTGGCGCGTCGCAGGTTTACACGGGTACTTTCCAGGTGGTCTTCATCACTTCATAATTTCTGGGGGTATTAAAACGGATTGTTAATTTAACAGATTAGCATAATTGGTTCAGATTATTTGATGATTTACTGTTCTCTACTTTTATTTATTTTGTACAAATCCCAAATCACGATTGCAAGGATGACCACCTTTGTTCCTGGAGAGCTACCATCCTTTAGGTTTTCGCTCCAAACCTCGTAGTTACCAACGTGATTCAACGTATCAACAAGTTAGTTACGTAGCAAGACAAAGGTTTGAACAAAAACCAACTCCCATTCAAACCCAGAATCCTATACTGGATTTCTCCAGACTTCCAAGACCATATTTGGAAGGATGGCTACGATTGTCTAGTGTTGGAACATATCCAGTGACAATTTTAGCTTGTAAATCTTAGTGGGGCAAACTAACATTTTGTTGTTGTTGAGATGCATACTAGCAAAGTCACTACATAACATAACACTAAACAATACATTAATCGCACTATAACGACGACAAACGGCGCCCACAAATGTTTAGGGCCGACATAAAGCTGTTCCAACAGCAGAGCTTTCTGTTCAGCACCATGGAGTGAATCCTTACCACAGCTACACCTGGTTATCAGCGGAGCCTTGTCTGGCAGCCAAACAGTTCATTCAGACTCATTTACTGCCTTTTAAATAAACATATCTGATATAGCTGACCACATCTCCCTGGCATATTGCATCATTTATACAGCAGCATATAAGACATTTTTGGACTCACCTTGTTGTGCATGGCGGTCCTTCGTTGGCAAATTTTGTCGTCAAAGAAAAAGATTTACAATTCCGAGTTGGATGACCGTTCAAAACGTATTTTCCCAGTCTGACTTCCCAGCTGCAATGCCTGCGGTTAGACACTGTCACCGATTCCTTCCAAACAACTCCTTGTTGAATTTGCGAATTCCAACTTGTTGTGATGTTAATGTCCAATGGCCGATAAGCACAGATACGTTTTATCTATATTTTTTCTTCATTATTTCTCTTCATATGACAAGGATTAAAAAAATATTTGCCAGTAGACTTGATTCATGATGATGACTGCTAGCTAAGATTGTGAACAGTGTAATCTAGATGTCATTTTTATTCAGACATTTGGAACTACACAAATAAATATTCATTTAAAACTATATAAATATAAAAATAGAAACAAAAATAAGACTCATAAATATCAAAAAGAAGTAACAAAGACTAATAGAAACAAATGTGTGTTGATTTGGCACTCGAGCATCAATACATTACCCGTCCCGCAAAACTGTCAACCAAGAGTCAAGACTACATTACCCATCCCCCAACACTGTCAACCAAGAGTCAAGACTACATTACCCATCCCCCAACACTATCAACCAAGAGTCAAGACTACATTACCCATCCCCCCAACACTGTCAACCAAGAGTCAAGACTACATTACCCATCCCCCAACACTGTCAACCAAGAGTCAAGACTACATTACCCATCCCCCCAATACTGTCAACCAAGAGTCAAGACTAAACCACTTCACCTTGGTGCTATGCAGACTGGCATCATATTATTCTTAATGATTTCGCACAAACCAGAAGAAAATGCAACAATCTGTCTGTGAAACTATATATTCACAGTGTTATGAATGAATTGTGGTTTATTTGGTAGCATTTCGTAGTGTTACTGATTTTATTAATTGCATTAGTACTGTACAAAGTTAGAGGTGTGCTATTTGATAGATTCCCCCGCTCCCCCTACCTCTGGCTTCCAGAGGGGAGACCTGAGGTCAACCTACCCCCGCTCTCCCTACCTCTGGCTTCCAGAGGGGAGACCTGAGGTCAACCTACCCCCGCTCTCCCCTACCTCTGGCTTCCAGAGGGGAGACCTGAGGTCAACCTACCCCCGCTCCCCTACCTCTGGCTTCCAGAGGGGAGACCTGAGGTCAACCTACCCCGGCTCCCCCTACCTCTGGCTTCCAGAGGTGAGACCTGAGGTCAACCTACCCCCGCTCCCCCTCCTCATCTCGTAAAACTTGTTTTTCAACCACTCCACAAATTTCTTGTTAACAAACTATAGTTTTGGCAAGTCGGTTAGGACATCTACTTTGTGCATGAAGACCACAAACAATTTTATAGATTATTTAACTTATAATTCACTGAATCACAATTCCAGTGGGTCAGAAGTTTACATACACTAAATTGACTGTGCCTTAAAACAGCTTGGACAATTCCAGAAAATGATGTCATGGCTTTAGAAGCTTCTGATAGGCTAATTGACATAATTTGAGTCAATTGGAAGTATACATGTGGACGTATTTCAAGGCCTAGCTTCAAACAAAATGCCTCCTTGCTTGACATCATGGGAAAATGAAAAGAAATCAGCCAAGACCTCAGAAAGAAAATTGTAGACCTCCACAATTCTGGTTCATCCTTGGGAGCAATTTCCAAACGCCTGAAGGGACCACGTTAATCTGTACAAATAATAGTACGCAAGTATAAACACCATGGGACCACGCCGTCATAACACTCAGGAAGGAGACTCGTTCTGTCTCATAGAGATGAACGTACTTTAGTGCGAAAAGCGCAAATCAATCACAGAACAGCAGCAAAGGACCTTGTGAAGATGCTGGAGGAAACAGGTACAAAAGTATCTACATCCACAGTAAAACGATTCCTATATCGACATAACCTGAAAGGCCGCTCAGCAAGGAAGAAGCCACTGCTCCAAATCCGCCATAAAAAAGCCAGACTACGGTTTGCAACTGCACATGGGGACAAAGATTGTACTTTTTGGAGAAATGTCCTCTGGTCTGATGAAACAAAAATAGAACTGTTTGGCCATAATGACCATCGTTATGTTTGGAGGGAAAAAGGGGGAGGCTTGCAGGCCGAAGAACACCATCCCAACCATGAAGCACGGGGGTGGCAGCATCATGTTGTGGGGGTGCTTTGCTGCAGGAGGGCCTGGTGCACTTCACAAAATAGATAGCATCATGAGGTAGAAAAATGATGTGGATATATTGAAGCAACATCTCAAGACATCAGTCAGGAAGTTAAAGCTTGGTAGCAAATGGGTCTTCCAAATGGACAATGACCCCAAGCATACTTCCAAAGATGTGGCAAAATGGCTTAAGGACAACAAAGTCAACGTATTGGAGTGGCCATCACAAAGCCCTGTCCTCCATCCTATAGAAAATGTGTTGGCAGAACTGAAAAAGAATGTGCGAGCAAGGAGGCCTATAAACCTTACTCAGTTACACCAGCTCTGTCAGGAGGAATGGGCCAACATTCACACAACTTATTGTGGGAAGCTTGTGGAAGGCTACCCAAAATGTTTTTCCCAAGTGAAACAATTTAAAGACAATGCTACCAAATACTAATTGAGTGTATGCAAACTTCTGACCTACTGGGAAAGTGCTGAAATAAATAAAAGCTGAAATAAATCATTCTCTCTACTATCATTCTGACATTTCACATTCTTAAAATAAAGTGGTAATCCTAACTGACCTAGAACAGAGAATGATTACGAATTAAATGTCAGGAATTGTGAAAAACTGAGTTTAAATGTATTTGGTTAAGGTGTATGTAAACCTGTAAACTGTATATCCAAATCTTAGAACGCCAAACTTAACAAACAGATCACTGACCATTTTGTATCTCACCATACCTTCTCTACGATGCAATCTGGTTTCCGAGCTGGTTATGGGTGCACCTCAGCCACGCTCAACGTCCTAAATGATATCATAACCGCCATCGATGAAAGACAGTGCAGCCATCTTCATCGACTTGGCCAAGGCTTTCCGACTCTGTCAATCACCGCCTTAGATTTCTATGGCTTGCAGTTCCTATTGCTTCCACTAGATGTCAACAGTCTTTAGAAATTGGTTGATGTTTTTCCTTTGAGAAATGAAGAAGTAGCCATTTCCTTTCTGGGAGTCGAGCCAAGTGTACTGTTGTAGTTGGGGCACGTGACCTGAAAGCTCGCTCCACTTTTCGTCCGGTATTGAACACAGTTAATTCCGTCTTAAATTTGATAGTTTATTTACGTTTAAAAAATACCTAAAGTTGGAATAGGAAAGTTGTTTGAAATGTTTACAGGTAACTTTTATTAGATACTTTGTAGTCATTGGAACCGGTGTATTTTCTGAATCAAACGCGCCAAATAAATGGACATTTTGGGGATATAACGACGGAATTTATCGAACAACAAGGACCATTTGTGATGTTTATGGGACATATTGGAGTGCCAACAGAAGATGATCTTCAAAGGTAAGGCAGGAATTATATAGTTATTTCTGAGGTTGATATATGACTGTCGTGTGTTTGTTTGATGGGGTGCTGTCCTCAGATAATCGCATGGTCTGCTTTTGCCGTAAAGCCTTTTTGAAATCTGACACTGCGGCTGGATTAACAAGAAGTTCATCTTTAAGCCAATGTTTAACACTTATATGATTTATGAATTCTTATTATGAGTATTTCTGTTTTTGAATTTGGCGCTCTGCTATTTCACTGGGTGTTGTCAAATCAATCCCATCACTAAGAAGTTAAAACGTCTGATGGCCTTGAGATAGAAGCTGTTTTTCAGTCTCTCGGTCCCAGCTTTGATGCACCTGTACTGACCTCGCCTTCTGGATGATAGCGGGGTGAACAGGCAGTGGCTCGGGTGGTTGTTGTCCTTGATGGTCTTTTTGGCCTTCCTGTGACATCGGGTGGTGTAGGTGTCCTGGAGGGCAGGTAGTTTTCCCCCGGTGATGCGTTGTGCAGACCTCACTACCCTCTGGAGAGCCTTACAGTTGTGGGTGGAGCAGTTGCCATACCAGGCGGTGATAAAGTTTGTGAGTGTTTTTGGTGACAAGCCAAATTTATGCAGCGTCCTGAGGTTGAAGAGGTGCTGTTGCGCGTTCTTCACCACGCTGTCTGTGTGGGTGGACCAATTCAGTTTGTCTGTGATGTGTACGCCGAGGAACTTAAAACTTTCCACCTTCTCCACTACTGTTCCGTCAATGTGGATAGGGGGGTGCTCCCTCTGCTGTTTCCTGAAGACCACAATCATCTCCTTTATTTTGTTGACGTTGAGTGTGAGGTTATGTTCCTGACACCACACTTCGAGGGCCTTCACCTCCCAGTAGGCTGCCTTGTCATTGTTGGTAATCAAGCCTACCACTGTAGTGTCATCTGCAAACTTGATGATTGAGTTGGAGGCGTGCATGGCCACGCAGTCATGGGTGAACAGGGAGTAGTGTTGAAGATCAGCGGGGTTGAGATGTTGTTTCCTACCCTCACCACCTGGGGGCGGCCCGTCAAAGTCCAGGACCCAGTTGCACAGGGTGAGGTCGAGACCCAGCTTGATGACGAGTTTGGAGGGTACTATGGTGTTGAATGCCGAGCTGTAGTCAATGAACAGCATTCTTACATAGGTAAGAATGCAGATGAGTCCAGATGGGTTAGGGCAGTGTGCTGTGTGATTGCGTTGTCTGTGGACCTATTGGGGCGGTAAGCAAATTGGAGAGGGTCTAGGTGTCAGGTAGGGTGGAGGTGATATGATCTTTGACTTGTCTCTCAAAGCACTTCATGATGATGGAAGTGAATGCTAGATAGTTGTTGAGCTCAATTACCTTCGCTTTCTTGGGAACAGGAACAATGGTGGCCCTGGGAACAGCGGACTGGGATAGGGAGAGATTGAAAATGTCAGTAAACACACCAGCCAGCTGGTCTGCGCATGCTCTGAGGACGCAGCTAGAAATGCTGTCTGGGCCGGCAGGCTTGCAAGGGTTAACATGTTTAAATGTTTTACTCACGTTGGCTGTGGTGAAGGAGAGCCCGCAGATTTTGGTAGTGGGCCGTGTTAGTGGCACTGTATTGTCCTCAAAGTGAGCAAAAAAAGTTGTTTAGTTTGTCTGGGAGCAAGATGTCGGTGTCCTCAACAGGGCTGGTTTTCTTTTTGTAATCGTGGTCATGTGGTCATGTCGCTGGTCGGTAGCTAACGTGGTCATGTCGCTGGTCCGTTGCTAACGTGGTCATGTCACTGGTCCATTGCTAACGTAGTCATGTCGCTGGTCGGTAGCTAACGTGGTCATTTCGCTGGTCCGTTGCTAACATGGTCATGTCGCTGGTCCGTTGCTAACGTGGTCATGTCGCTGGTCGGTAGCTAACGTGGTCATGTCGCTGGTCTGTTGCTAATGTGGTCATGTCGCTGGTGGTAGCTAACGTGGTCATGTCGCTGATGGTAGCTAACGTGGTCATGTCGCTGGTGGTAGCTAACGTGGTCATGTCGCTGGTCTGTTGCTAACGTGGTCATGTCGCTGGTGGTAGCTAACGTGGTCATGTCGCTGGTCTGTTGCTAACGTGGTCATGTCGCTGGTCCGTTGCTAACGTGGTCATGTCGCTGGTCGGTAGCTAACGTGGTCATGTCGCTGGTCTGTTGCTAACGTGGTCATGTCGCTGGTGGTAGATAACGTGGTCATGTCGCTGGTGGTTGCTAACGTGGTCATGTCGCTGGTCTGGTGGTAGCTAACGTGGTCATGTCGCTGGTCGGTAGCTAACGTGGTCATGTCGCTGGTCTGTTGCTAACGTGGTCATGTCGCTGGTGGTAGATAACGTGGTCATGTCGCTGGTGGTTGCTAACGTGGTCATGTCGCTGGTCGGTAGCTAACGTAGTCATGTCGCTGGTCGGTAGCTAACGTGGTCATGTCGCTGGTCTGTTGCTAACGTGGTCATGTCGCTGGTGGTAGATAACGTGGTCATGTCGCTGGTGGTTGCTAACGTGGTCATGTCGCTGGTCTGTTGCTAACGTGGTCATGTCGCTGGTCACTGGTCCGTAGCTAACGTGGTCATGTCGCTGGTGGTAGCTAACGTGGTCATGTCGCTGGTGGTAGCTAATGTGGTCATGACGCTGGTCGGTAGCTAACGTGGTCATGTCGCTGGTCGGGTTGCTAACGTGGTCATGTCGCTGGTGGTAGCTAACGTGGTCATGTCGCTGGTCCGTTGCTAACGTGGTCATGTCGCTGGTCCGTTGCTAACGTGGTCATGTCACTGGTCCGTTGCTAACGTGGTCATGTCGCTGGTCGGTAGCTAACGTGGTCATTTCGCTGGTCCGTTGCTAACGTGGTCATGTCGCTGGTCCGTTGCTAACGTGGTCATGTCGCTGGTCGGTTGCTAACGTGGTCATGTCGCTGGTCCGTTGCTAACGTGGTCATGTCGCTGGTCCGTTGCTAACGTGGTCATGTCACTGGTCCGTTGCTAACGTGGTCATGTCGCTGGTCGGTAGCTAACGTGGTCATTTCGCTGGTCCGTTGCTAACGTGGTCATGTCGCTGGTCCGTTGCTAACGTGGTCATGTCGCTGGTCCGTTGCTAACGTGGTCATGTCACTGGTCCATTGCTAATGTGGTCATGTCGCTGGTCTGTTGCTAATGTGGTCATGTCGCTGGTGGTAGCTAACGTGGTCATGTCGCTGATGGTAGCTAACGTGGTCATGTCGCTGGTGGTAGCTAACATGGTCATGTCGTTGGTCCGTTGCTAACGTGGTCATGTCGCTGGTCGGGTTGCTAACGTGGTCATGTCGCTGGTGGTAGCTAACGTGGTCATGTCGCTGGTCCGTTGCTAACGTGGTCATGTCGCTGGTGGTAGCTAACGTGGTCATGTCGTGGTCTAACGTGGTCGTCGCTGGTCCGTTGCTAACGTGGTCATGTCGCTGGTCGGGTTGCTAACGTGGTCATGTCGCTGGTGGTAGCTAACGTGGTCATGTCGCTGGTCCGTTGCTAACGTGGTCATGTCGCTGGTCCGTTGCTAACGTGGTCATGTCACTGGTCCGTTGCTAACGTAGTCATGTCGCTGGTCGGTAGCTAACGTGGTCATTTCGCTGGTCCGTTGCTAACGTGGTCATGTCGCTGGTCCGTTGCTAACGTGGTCATGTCGCTGGTCGGTTGCTAACGTGGTCATGTCGCTGGTCCGTTGCTAACGTGGTCATGTCGCTGGTCCGTTGCTAACGTGGTCATGTCACTGGTCCGTTGCTAACGTGGTCATGTGGCTGTTGTCGTGGTAGCTAACGTGGTCATGTCGCTGGTCCGTTGCTAACGTGGTCATGTCGCTGGTCCGTTGCTAACGTGGTCATGTCGCTGGTCCGTTGCTAACGTGGTCATGTCACTGGTCCATTGCTAATGTGGTCATGTCGCTGGTCTGTTGCTAATGTGGTCATGTCGCTGGTGGTAGCTAACGTGGTCATGTCGCTGATGGTAGCTAACGTGGTCATGTCGCTGGTGGTAGCTAACGTGGTCATGTCGTTGGTCCGTTGCTAACGTGGTCATGTCGCTGGTCGGGTTGCTAACGTGGTCATGTCGCTGGTGGTAGCTAACGTGGTCATGTCGCTGGTCCGTTGCTAACGTGGTCATGTCGCTGGTCCGTTGCTAACGTGGTCATGTCACTGGTCCGTTGCTAACGTAGTCATGTAGCTAACTGGTCTGGTCCGTTGCTAACGTGGTCATGTCGCTGGTCCGTTGCTAACGTGGTCATGTCACTGGTCCATTGCTAATGTGGTCATGTCGCTGGTCGGTAGCTAACGTGGTCATGTCACTGGTGGTAGCTAACGTGGTCATGTCGCTGGTCTGTTGCTAACGTGCTCATGTCACTGGTCGGTAGCTAACGTGGTCATGTCTCTGGTCGGTAGCTAACGTGGTCATGTCGCTGGTCGGGTTGCTAACGTGGTCATGTCGCTGGTGGTAGCTAATGTGGTCATGTCGCTGGTCGGTAGCTAACGAGGTCATGTCTCTGGTCGGGTTGCTAACGTGGTCATGTCGCTGGTGGTAGCTAACGTGGTCATGTCGCTGGTCGGTAGCTAACATGGTCATGTCGCTGGTCCGTTGCTAACGTGGTCATGTCACTGGTCCGTTGCTAACGTAGTCATGTCGCTGGTCGGTAGCTAACGTGGTCATGTCGCTGGTCTGTTGCTAACGTGGTCATGTCGCTGGTCCGTTGCTAACGTGGTCATGTCGCTGGTCCGTTGCTAACGTGGTCATGTCACTGGTCCGTTGCTAACGTAGTCATGTCGCTGGTCGGTAGCTAACGTGGTCATTTCGCTGGTCCGTTGCTAACGTGGTCATGTCACTGGTCCGTTGCTAACGTAGTCATGTCGCTGGTCGGTAGCTAACGTGGTCATGTCGCTGGTCCGTTGCTAACGTGGTCATGTCACTGGTCCGTTGCTAACGTAGTCATGTCGCTGGTCGGTAGCTAACGTGGTCATTTCGCTGGTCCGTTGCTAACGTGGTCATGTCGCTGGTCCGTTGCTAACGTGGTCATGTCGCTGGTCCGTTGCTAACGTGGTCATGTCGCTGGTCCGTTGCTAATGTGGTCATGTCGCTGGTCGGTAGCTAACGTGGTCATGTCGCTGGTCTGTTGCTAACGTGCTCATGTCGCTGGTCGGTAGCTAACGTGGTCATGTCGCTGGTCGGCTAACGTGGTCAACGTGGTCATGTCGCTGGTCTGTTGCTAACGTGGTCATGTCGCTGGTCCGTTGCTAACGTGGTCATGTCACTGGTCCGTTGCTAACGTAGTCATGTCGCTGGTCGGTAGCTAACGTGGTCATTTCGCTGGTCCGTTGCTAACGTGGTCATGTCGCTGGTCCGTTGCTAACGTGGTCATGTCGCTGGTCCGTTGCTAACGTGGTCATGTCGCTGGTCCGTTGCTAATGTGGTCATGTCGCTGGTCGGTAGCTAACGTGGTCATGTCGCTGGTCTGTTGCTAACGTGCTCACTGGTGTCGTGGTCATGTCTCTGGCTGGTCGTGGGTAGCTAACGTGGTCATGTCGCTGGTCGGTAGCTAACGTGGTCATGTCGCTGGTCTGTTGCTAACGTGGTCATGTCGCTGGTGGTAGCTAACGTGGTCATGTCGCTGGTGGTAGCTAACGTGGTCATGTCGCTGGTCTGTTGCTAACGTGGTCATGTCGCTGGTCGGTAGCTAACGTGGTCATGTCGCTGGTCTGTTGCTAACGTGGTCATGGTCCGCTGGTGGTAGCTAACGTGGTCATGTCCGCTTGGTGTCACTGGTCCGTTGCTAACGTGGTCATGTCGCTGGTCGGTAGCTAACGTGGTCATGTCGCTGGTCTGTTGCTAACGTGGTCATGTCGCTGGTCGGTAGCTAACGTGGTCATGTTGCTGGTGGTAGCTAACGTGGTCATGTCGCTGGTGGTAGCTAATGTGGTCATGTCGCTGGTCGGTAGCTAACGTGGTCATGTCGCTGGTCGGTTGCTAACGTGGTCATGTCGCTGGTGGTAGCTAACGTGGTCATGTGCTGTCGCTGGTCGTAGGTAGCTAACGTGGTCATGTGGTCATGTCATGTCTGGTCCATTGCTAACGTAGTCATGTCGCTGGTCCGTTGCTAACGTGGTCATGTCGCTGGTCCATTGCTAACGTAGTCATGTCGCTGGTTGGTAGCTAACGTGGTCATGTGGTCATGTCGCTGGTGGTAGCTAACGTGGTCATGTCGCTGGTGGTAGCTAATGTGGTCATGTCGCTGGTCCGTTGCTAATGTGGTCATGTCGCTGGTCGGTAGCTAACGTGGTCATGTCGCTGGTCTGTTGCTAACGTGCTCATGTCGCTGGTCGGTAGCTAACGTGGTCATGTCGCTGGTCGGTAGCTAACGTGGTCATGTCGCTGGTCTGTTGCTAACGTGGTCATGTCGCTGGTCCGTGGTAGCTAACGTGGTCATGTCGCTGGTGGTAAGCTAACGTGGTCATGTCGCTGGTCCGTTGCTAACGTGGTCATGTCGCTGGTCGGTAGCTAACGTGGTCATGTCGCTGGTCTGTTGCTAACGTGGTCATGTGGTAGCTAACGTGGCTGGTGGTAGCTAACGTGGTCATGTCGCTGGTCTGTTGTAGTCTAACGTGGTCATGTCGCTGGTCGGTTGCTAACGTGGCTAACGTGGTCATGTCGCTGGTCTGTTGCTAACGTGGTCATGTCACTGGTCGGTAGCTAACGTGGTCATGTTGCTGGTGGTAGCTAACGTGGTCATGTCGCTGGTGGTAGCTAATGTGGTCATGTCGCTGGTCGGTAGCTAACGTGGTCATGTCGCTGGTCGGTTGCTAACGTGGTCATGTCGCTGGTGGTAGCTAACGTGGTCATGTCGCTGGTCGGTAGCTAACGTGGTCATGTGGTCATGTCGCTGGTCCATTGCTAACGTAGTCATGTCGCTGGTCGGTAGCTAACGTGGTCATGTCGCTGGTACATTGCTAACGTAGTCATGTCGCTGGTTGGTAGCTAACGTGGTCATGTGGTCATGTCGCTGGTGGTAGCTACCGTGGTCATGTCGCTGGGGGTAGCTAGCGTGGTCATGTCGCTGGTTGGTAGCTAACGTGGTCATGTCGCTGGTGGTAGCTAACGTGGCCATTTTTTTTCTCTCACTCAATTTGATTTTAAATAGGATAGCAGCCTACACAATAAATCGTAAGGGGGCGCGGGTCTGTTGCATCCCACAGTGAGTGTGGCTTTTGTTTTTAATTTGTACACTTTGTTTGTCAACCATCTGTCAACAGTGGTGGGGTGTTGGACTGATCTTGTTGATGGTGTACATACCCGCTACAAACGGACTAAATGATGAAAACGCTGCTGGCAGCGGAATCCAATACGGCAGGGAGTTCAATGCAACTCAAACACAAACGCGATGGATATCCCAATGGCACATCTAATCCCTGATTGTCTGTGAGGGGATTACAAACCCAAATGAAAACGTGGAAAACGTGGGGGAATCAGACAAAGACAAAATTAAAGAACGAATTTCTAGGATCTAGAATCTTGTTTCTCATGGTCAGAGTCCTTTAGGTGTCTTTTGGCAAACTCCAAGCGGGCTGTCATGTATTTTACTGAGGAGTGGCTTCCTTCTGGCCACTCTACCATAAAGGCCTGATTGGTGGAGTGCTGCAGAGATGGTTGTCCTTCTGGAAGGTTCTCCCATCTCCACAGAGGAACTCTGTCAGAGTGACCATCGGGTTCTTGGTCACCTCCCTGACCATGGCCCTTCTCCCTCGATTGCTCAGTTTGGCCGGGTGGCCAGCTCTAGGAAGAGTCTTGATGGTTCCAAAGTTCGTCCATTTAAGAATGACAGAGGTCACTGTGTTCTCTGGGACCTTCAATGCTACAGACATTTTTGGTACCCTTCGCCAGATCTGTACCTCGACACAATCCTGCCTCAGAGCTCTACAGACAATTCCTTCAACAATATGGCTTGGTTTTTGCTCTGACATGCACTGTCAACTGTGGAACCTTATAAAGACAGGTGTGTGCCTTTCCAAATCATGTCCAATCAATTGCAATTTTCCACAGGTGGACTCCAATCAAGTTGTAGAAACATCTCAAGAATGATCAATGGAAACAGGATGCACCTGAGCTCAATGTTGAGTCTCATAGCGAAGGGTCTGAATAATTCATCATTTTTTAAAAACATTTGTTAACATTTCCAAAAAACTGGTTTTGCTTTGCATTATGGGGTATTGTGATGTCCTTATGGGGTATTGTGATGTCATTATGGGGTATTGTGATGTCATTATGGGGTATTGTGTGAAGATTGATCTGGATTTTTATTTAATGCATTGTAGAATAAGGTTGTAACGTAACAAAACGTGGAAAGAGTGAAGGGGTCTGAATACTCTCCGATGCACCGTAGAAGTAACGCAGATTCGTCCGTCAGAACGCGTTTCCACAGCTCCAGAGTCCAATGGCAGTGAGCTTTACACCACTCCAGCCGACACTTGGCATTGCTCATTGTGATCTTAGCCTTGTGTGCGGCTGCTCTGCCATGGAAACCCATTTCATGATGCTCCCGACGAACAGTTCTTGTGCTGCTGTTGCTTCCAGAGGCAGTTTAGAACTCAATAGTGAGTGTTGCAACTGAGGACAGGCGATTTTACGTGCTCTGTGAGCTTGTGCGGCCTACCATTTTGCGGCTGAGCCCTTGTTGCTCCTAGACCTTTCCACTTCCACTAGAGTATCTAATTAATGATAATTGATCTGGTACCGTACTGTTCCTACCATGGACTTTCTACCTTAACCAGGACTCTAATGACTGGTACCATACTGGTAATAGATGGATCAGTCTTGCTGACTGCCTCAATTTCAATATAAACCTACTGGATAAGAGACTATTGTGATTGACAGGCTGGTATAAACCTACTGTATAACAGACTATTGTGATTGACAGGCTGTTTGTTGACTGCAGAGTAGGAGGAAGAAGAAAGCGATTCACATCAAATGTTTCTAACTATTTTGTAATATTTATTGTAGATTTTCTGTTAATTTTTTCCCCCACTATTCATCACAGCAAGCGCTTTAGAGAACAACAAACAAACAAAGGAACATCAACAAACGTCACAGTATTCCAACACAGTCGTGACTGACTTACTGGCCCCCCCTACAAACCCCACACTCCACCCAGACCAGCCAATAGGATTCACCCTCACCTCCGGACTGTTCCACCGGTGGGGGTAAGGGGGTGAGTAAGACACAGAAGCATCACATAATAACTACAAGGTCGCTCTCACAACACAACACATAATAACACATTGATTGTGTACTTTAAAGCTATTATTATAATCAGAGAAGTGCAGTAGTCCTAGACAACACACTGGCCATTCCCAGCAACTGTTTTAGATGGCAAGTAATAAAGTTATTATCAGTAGTTTATTGATCGATTGATTGACTGATTGATAGCTAGATAGTTAGGTGTGTGAGAAAAAGACAGAGGTTAGAGGATGAGACTTGGTGGTCAGTGGTTAGCTGTTTGTCTGTCTGTCCTTCTACCCTTTGTGTTCAGTCTCTAGCTGACATTGGTACCTCTTTCTCTCCCTCTTCTCTCCCTCTTCTCTCTCTCTCTCGCTCTCCCTCCTCTCCCTCTCCTCTCTCACTCTCCCTCCCTCTCCCTCCTCTCACTCTCTCTATCTCTCTCTCCTCCTTGTCCTCTTTCTCCCTCCTCTCTCACTCTCCCTCCCTCTCCCTCTCCTCTCACTCTCTCTCCTCCTTGTCCTCTTTCTCCCTCCTCTCTCACTCTCCCTCTCTTCTCTCACTCTCCCTCTCCTCCCTCACTCTCCCTCCTCTCACTCTGTCTCTCACTCTCCCTCCTCTCACTCTCTCCCTCCTCTCTCTCTCTCCCTATCTCTCTCTCCTCCTTGTCCTCTTTCTCCCTCCTCTCTCATCCCTCTCTTCTTACTCATTCCTAACTGGAACTCAACACGTCACACCCTGGTGTCTGTCAGATGTAATCTAGTATCTGATTGGTCCCTATCTGATGTTATCTTCTCTCTGGTTGGTCACTGTTTGATGTAATCTAGTATCTGATTGGTCCCTATCTGATGTTATCTTCTCTCTGGTTGGTCACTGTTTGATGTAATCTAGTATCTGATTGGTCCCTATCTGATGTTATCTTCTCTCTGGTTGGTCACTGTTTGATGTAATCTAGTATCTGATTGGTCCATATCTGATGTTATCCTCTCTCTGGTTGGTCACTACTTTAGACCAGAGCCCTATGGCACCCTATTCCCTATATAGTGCACTACTTTAGACCAGGTCTATACACCCTATTCCCTATATAGTGCACTACTTCAGACCAGGTCTATACACCCTATTCCCTATATAGTGCACTACTTTAGACCAGGTCTATATAAGGAATAGGATTCCATTTGGGACTTAATAAAGCTTCTTCATGATACCGCCCTCTCTCCCTTCACCATCTTCTTCATCATCAACTCCCCATACTAATTAATACTCATATTAACCACATCGTTATGTTGCCACGACAACGATGCTGTTTCTAAAATACGGTAGACAACGCAGGTCTGTGGTTGGTGGGTGAGGGGAGGGGCTGCAGCGGTGGGTTGTGATGTAGGCGTGGCCTGGGTTGTTCAGTACGCGTGATTGGCCACGTAGAGAGACTGTCCAGCCGCTCCACTGTCTCCTGTTGACTCATACTTCCCCTGGGCAGCCAGACCGTTCACCTGGAGGAGAGGAGGGGAGGGGGGAGAGGAGAGGGGGAGAGGGTGGAGAAGAGGGGGAGGGAGAAGAGGAGGAGGGGGAGGGAGAGGTGGAGAGGGAGGAGAGGGAGGGGGGTTGAGAGGGAGGAGAGGAGGAGGAGGGTGGGAGAGGGGAGGGTGGAGGAAGGGGAGGGGAGGGTGGAGAGGAGGAGGAGGGGAGAGGGTGGAGAGGAGGGGAGGGGGAGGTGGAGAGGGGGGAGGGGAGAGGTGGGGAGGAGAGGAGGGGAGAGAGGTGGAGAGGGAGGGGGGGTGGAGGAGGAGGGGGAGAGGGTGGAGAGGAGGGGGGAGGGAGAGGTGGAGAGGGAGGAGAGGAGGGGGTGGAGAGGAGGGGGGTGAGTGGAGAGGAGGGAGACGAGGGGGGAGGGAGAGGTGGAGAGGGAGGAGAGGAGGGGGGAGGGAGGACAGGAGGGGGGAGGGAGAAGCGTTACATTGAAAGATAGAGGAGATGGATAAGTGGTAGAAGACCGATGTAGAGTTAGATAGAAGGTCCTGTATTGAAAAGTTATTTTGTACCCACACCCCCTCTCCTCCACTCACCTCAGCCCGTTTAAGGAACTCCTCGGCAGCAGCCTTTTCGTTGTCTCTCTCTCCTCTCCAGGCGTTGAGGGCTGAGGCCTGCAGGGCACGACCATAGGAGAAGGTCAAGGCCCAGGGTTTACCCAGAGGACAGGTGTTGATAGCATTCAGGTTAATACTGGCCTCCTCCTCTGACTGGCCCCCTGACAGGAACGTCACACCTGAGGAGGGAGGGAGGGGGGGGGGTGGGAGGGAGGGTGGGTGGGAGGGAGGGTGGGTGGGAGAGAGAGAAGAGGGAGGGAGGGAGGGAGGAAGGGTGGGTGGGAGGGTGGGTGGGAGGGAGGGAGGGGGGGGGGTGGGAGGGAGGGAAGGGTGGGTGGGAGGGAGGGAGGGGGTGGGAGGGAGGGAGGGAGGAAGGGTGGGTGGGAGGGAGGGGGTGGGAGGGAGGGAGGGAGGAAGGGTGGGTGGGAGGAGAGAAGGGGAGGGAGGGAGGGAGGAAGGGTGGGTGGGAGGGGAGGGAGGGGGTGGGAGGGAGGGAGGAAGGGTGGGTGGGAGGGAGGGAGGGGGTGGGAGGGAGGGAGGAAGGGTGGGTGGGAGAGAGAGAAGAGGGAGGGAGGGAGGGATAGACGCACATTCAGTTAGATATTGACAGAATGTAAAACAATCACACAAATATAAAGTGTCTATGTGAGCATGCATGCCAGTCTGTGTGTCTGTGTGTGTGTCTGTGTGTACCTGTGACGGCAGGGGGTACGGTGCGGCGGAGGGCAGTGACCGTAGCCATGGCGATCTCCTCGTTAGTGTATTTTTGGGGGCAGGAGTGTCCAGGAGTCACCATGTTGGGCTTCAGCAGGGTCCCCTCCAGATAGACATGATGGTCTGATAGGGCCTTGTACACTGCAGACAGAACCTACAGACAGACAGATAGACATGATGGTCTGATAGGGCCTTGTACACCGCAGACAGAACCTAATCGTTGTCTCTAAATGGGGATCATATTTAAGTAGTTATTTTTCCCACTGGTGTTTGTGGGATATTGTTTAGAGTTAGTGCACGTAGCACCTTTGTAGTCACGGTTCGTTGTTTGTTTATTGTTTCGTTTTGCTAAGTTTCACTTTTAATAAATTATGTGGAACTCAACAACGTGACAGAACCACCACACCAGGACCAAGCAGCCCGGGAGGAGATGGCATCCTGGTCTTTGGAGGAGGTTGAGGAGAGAATATCCTGGACTTGGGAGGAAGTCTTGGCAAGACACAAAAGCCTGCCGTGGAAATAGACGACAGGAGAAAAAGGAGGACAGCGACAACGCCAGGGTTCGCGGCCACAGAGGAAGCCCAAAAGACAGCCTGAACACATGGTGTGGTCGGCGGAACCGGGGAGTGATGGAGAGTCGATGGAGTTGATGGAGGAAGGTAATGAGAGATTCCGGAGAGAGGTTGTGGAAAGGAGTATGCTGCAGTGCACCATCTGTGGCAGCTCTACGCACCAGGTCTCCAGTACGCCTTCTCAGCCCGGCACCATCTGTGGCAGCTCTACGCACCAGGTCTCCAGTACTCCTTCTCAGCCCGGCACCATCTGTGGCAGCTCTACGCACCAGGTCTCCAGTACTCCTTCTCAGCTCGGCACCATCTGTGTCAGCTCTACGCACCAGGTCTCCAGTACGCCTTCTCAGCCCGGCACCATCTGTGGCAGCTCTACGCACCAGGTCTCCAGTACGCCTTCTCAGCCCGGCACCATCTGTGGCAGCTCTACGCACCAGGTCTCCAGTACTCCTTCTCAGCCCGGCACCATCTGTGACAGCTCTACGCACCAGGTCTCCAGTACGCCTTCTCAGCCCGGCACCATCTGTGGCAGCTCTACGCACCAGGTCTCCAGTACGCCTTCTCAGCCCGGCACCATCTGTGGCAGCTCTACGCACCAGGTCTCCAGTACGCCTTCTCAGCCCGGCACCATCTGTGGCAGCTCTACGCACCAGGTCTACTGGTGAATGTACGCCTTCTCCAGCCCGGCACCATCTGTGGCAGCTCTACTGGTGAATGTAGGTCTCCAGTACGCCTTCTCAGCCCGGCACCATCTGTGACAGCTCTACGCACCAGGTCTCCAGTGAACGCCTTCTCAGCCCGGCACCATCTGTGACAGCTCTACGGTGAACCAGGTCTCCAGTACGCCTCCACAGCCCGGCACCATCTGTGACAGCTCTACGCACCAGGTCTACTATGTACGCTACCTTCTCAGCCCGGCACCATCTGTGACAGCTCTACGCACCAGGTCTCCAGTGAACGCCTTCTCAGCCCGGCACCATCTGTGGCAGCTCTACGCACCAGGTCTCCAGTGAACGCCTTCTCAGCCCGGCACCATCTGTGGCAGCTCTACGCACCAGGTCTCCAGTACTCCTTCTCAGCTCGGCACCATCTGTGGCAGCTCTACGCACCAGGTCTCCAGTGAACGCCTTCTCAGCCCGGCACCATCTGTGGCAGCTCTACGCACCAGGTCTCCAGTACTCCTTCTCAGCCCGGCACCATCTGTGGCAGCTCTACGCACCAGGTCTCCAGTACGCCTTCTCAGCCCGGCACCATCTGTGACAGCTCTACGCACCAGGTCTCCAGTACGCCTTCTCAGCCCGGCACCATCTGTGACAGCTCTGGTGAACGCACCAGGTCTCCAGTACGCCTCCACAGCCCGGCACCATCTGTGACAGCTCTACGCACCAGGTCTCTGAATGTACGCCTTCTCAGCCCGGCACCATCTGTGACAGCTCTACGTGCAGCACCAGGTCTCCAGTGAACGCCTTCTCAGCCCGGCACCATCTGTGGCAGCTCTACGCACCAGGTCTCCAGTGAACGCCTTCTCAGCCCGGCACCATCTGTGGCAGCTCTACGCACCAGGTCTCCAGTACTCCTTCTCAGCCCGGCACCATCTGTGACAGCTCTACGCACCAGGTCTCCAGTACTCCTTCTCAGCTCGGCACCATCTGTGGCAGCTCTACGCACCAGGTCTCCAGTGAACGCCTTCTCAGCCCGGCACCATCTGTGGCAGCTCTACGCACCAGGTCTCCAGTGAACTCCTTCTCAGCCCGGCACCATCTGTGGCAGCTCTACGCACCAGGTCTCCAGTACGCCTTCTCAGCCCGGCACCATCTGTGACAGCTCTACGCACCAGGTCTCCAGTACGCCTTCTCAGCCCGGCACCATCTGTGACAGCTCTACGCTACCAGGTCTCCAGTACGCCTCCACAGCCCGGCACCATCTGTGACAGCTCTACGCACCAGGTCTCTGCTACTAGTACGCCTTCTCAGCCCGGCACCATCTGTGACAGCTCTACGCACCAGGTCTCTGGTGAATGTCGCCTTCTCAGCCCGGCACCATCTGTGACAGCTCTACGCACCAGGTCTCCAGTACGCCTTCTCAGCCCGGCACCATCTGTGGCAGCTCTACGCACCAGGTCTCCAGTACGCCTCCACAGCCCCGGCACCATCTGTGACAGCTCTACGCACCAGGTCTCCAGTACGCCTTCTCAGCCCGGCACCATCTGTGGCAGCTCTACGCACCAGGTCTCCAGTACTCCTTCTCAGCTCGGCACCATCTGTGAATGCAGCTCTACGCACCAGGTCTCCAGTGAACGCCTTCTCAGCCCGGCACCATCTGTGGCAGCTCTACGCACCAGGTCTCCAGTACTCCTTCTCAGCTCGGCACCATCTGTGGCAGCTCTACGCACCAGGTCTCCAGTACGCCTCCACAGCCCGGCACCATCTGTGACAGCTCTACGCACCAGGTCTCCAGTACGCCTTCTCAGCCCGGCACCATCTGTGACAGCTCTACGCACCAGGTCTCTGGTGAAGTACGCCTTCTCAGCCCGGCACCATCTGTGGCAGCTCTACGCACCAGGTCTCCAGTACGCCTTCTCAGCCCGGCACCATCTGTGGCAGCTCTACGCACCAGGTCTCCAGTACGCCTTCTCAGCCCGGCACCATCTGTGACAGCTCTACGCACCAGGTCTCCAGTACGCCTTCTCAGCCCAGTACGTCCTGTGCCAGCTATGTAGGTTACTACTGGTGAATGTGGGCTACTACTGGTGAATGTAGGTTACTACTGGTGAATGTAGGCTACTACTGGTGAATGTAGGTTACTACTGGTGAATGTAGGTTACTACTGGTGAATGTAGGTTACTACTGGTGAATGTAGGTTACTACTGGTGAATGTAGACTACTACTGGTGAATGTGGGTTACTACTGGTGAATGTAGGTTACTACTGGTGAATGTGGGTTACTACTGGTGAATGTGGGTTACTACTGGTGAATGTGGGTTACTACTGGTGAATGTGGGTTACTACTGGTGAATGTGGGCTACTACTGGTGAATGTAGGCTACTACTGGTGAATGTGGGCTACTACTGGTGAATTTGGGCTACTACTGGTGAATGTGGGCTACTACTGGTGAATGTGGGCTACTACTGGTGAATGTGGGCTACTACTGGTGAATTTGGGCTAGTACTGGTGAATTTGGGCTACTACTGGTGAATTTGGGCTACTACTGGTGAATTTGGGCTACTACTGGTGAATGTAGGCTACTACTGGTACTACTGGTGAATGTAGACTACTATTGTCCTCCTCTCACTCTCCCTGAAGAACGCCTTCCCAGTCCTTTACTTCCTGTGCCTGCTCCTCGCACTCTTCGAGTCCGGTGTCACCTGTGCCGGCTCCACGCACTAGGCCTCCAGTGCGCCTCCCCAGTCCAGAGCTTCCGGCGACGGTTCCCAGTCCAGAGCTTCCGGCGACGTTTCCCAGTCCGGAACCTCCGGCGACGTTTCCCAGTCTGGAACCTCCGGAGACGTTTCCCAGTCCGGAGCCTCCTGATACGGCCCACGGTCCAGAACTTCCAGCTCCAAGACAGGAGCCTTCCTCTGAGCCTTCCTCTGCGCCGATGTCCAGTCCAGACACGGTGTCCAGTCCAGACACGGTGTCCAGTCCAGACACGGTGTCCAGTCCAGACACGGTGCCCAGTCCAGACACGGTGCCCAGTCCAGACACGGTGCCCAGTCCAGACACGGTGTCCAGTCCAGACACGGTGTCCAGTCCAGACACGGTGCCCAGTCCAGACACGGTGCCCAGTCCAGACAGGGTGCCCAGTCCAGACACGGTGTCCAGTCCAGACACGGCGTCCAGTCCAGACACGGCGTCCAGTCCAGACACGGCGTCCAGTCCAGACACGGCGTCCAGTCCAGACACGGCGTCCAGTCCAGACACGGCGCCCAGTCCAGACACGGCGTCCAGTCCAGACACGGCGCCCAGTCCAGACACGGCGCCCAGTCCAGACACGGCGTCCAGTCCAGACACGGCGTCCAGTCCAGACACGGCGTCCAGTCCAGACACGGCGTCCAGTCCAGACACGGCGTCCAGTCCAGACACGATGCCCAGTCCAGACACGGTGTCCAGTCCAGACACGGTGTCCAGTCCAGACACGGTGCCCAGTCCAGACAGGGTGTCCAGTCCAGACACGGCGTCCAGTCCCGCTCCATGGCAGGAGTCTTCCTCTGCACCTAGGTCCAGCCCGGGTACAGTGTTCAGCCTGGGTCAATGGCTGGATCTGCGGGTTTTCCGTCCCGCACCAGAGCCGCCCCCGATGCTGGTGGATCCGCGGGATGAGAGGGTTCTTCGGCCCGCACCAGAGCCTCCACCGACACCCCCCCTAACCCTCCCTTTTGGTTTCAGGTTTTGCGGCCAGAGTCCTACTGTCACGGTACTGTCACGCCCTGACCATAGAGAGCCTTTATTTTCTATGGTGGAGTAGGTCAGGGCGTGACTGGGGTGTCAGTCTCTGAAGTTTATTATTTCTATGTGGGGTTCTATTTTTCCCACTGGTGTTTGTGGGATATTGTTTTGAGTGTGTGTACATAGCACCACTGTTGTCACGGTTCATTGTTTGTTCATTGTTTTGTTTTTTCTATGTTTTCACTTTATAATAAAATATGTGGAAACCGTATGAGTAGACTGCACCTTGGTCCGATCATTATTCCAACGAACGTGACAGAGACAGAGAAAGAGAGAGGTCCGAAAATCATATCATGTTCAACAGGTTGCCAGGTTCGGTCAGGGTCGCCAGGTTGGGTAAAGGGGCGCCAGGTTGGGTCAGGGTCGCCAGGTTGGGTAAAGGCGTGCCAGGTTGGGTTAGGGTCGCCAGGTTGGGTCAGGGTCGCCAGGTTGGGTCAGGGTCGCCAGGTTGGGTCAAGGTCGCCAAGTTGGGTAAAGGCGTGCCAGGTTGTGTCAGGGTCGCCAGGTTGGGTCAGGATCGCCAGGTTGGGTCAGGATCGGCAGGTTGGGTCAGGGTCGCCAGGTTGGGTAAAGGGCGCCAGGTTGGGTCAGGGCGCCAGGTTGGGTCAGGGTTGCCAGGTTGGGTCAGGATCGCCAGGTTGGGTAAGGGCGCCAGGTTGGGTCAGGGTCGCCAGGTTGGGTCAGGGCGCCAGGTTGGGTCAGGCGCCAGGTTGGGTCAGGGCGCCAGGTTGGGTCAGGGTCGCCAGGTTGGGTCAGGGGCGCCAGGTTGGGTAAGGGTGCCAGGTTGGGTCAGGGTTGCCAGTTTGGGTTAGGGGCGCCAGGTTGGGTCAGGATCGGCAGGTTAGGTCAGGGCGCCAGGTTGGGTCAGGATCGCCAGGTTGGGTCAGGGCGCCAGGTTGGGTCAGGATCGCCAGGTTGGGTAAAGGGCACCAGGTTGGGTCTACTGGGTCGCCAGGTTGGGTCAGACTCGCCAGGTTGGGTCAGGGGCGCCAGGTTGGGTCAGGATCGCCAGGTTGGGTAAAGGGCACCAGGTTGGGTCAGGGTCGCCAGGTTGGGTCAGACTCGCCAGGTTGGGTCAGGGTCGCCAGGTTGGGTCAGGGTCGCCAGGTTGGGTCAGGGTTGCCAGGTTGGGCCATTACCTTCTCAGTGATGTACTGACAACGTTTCAGGTCATGGTCTCCGTCAGGAAGGATCTCAGGCTCCACGATGGGAACGATGCCGTTCTGAAAAACACACACACAGGGGTGTTACACACACACACACACACACACACACACACACACACAGACACCCTACCTGTTGACAGATGCTGGCGTAGCGTGCCAGTACGTTGGCGTTCTCCATGATGGCGAGTTCTGAGGGGGTGTTGTCGCTGATCTTCAGGACGCTACGCCACTTAGTGAAGTCTGCTCCATCCTTCTTATACTGAGCACAACGCTCTGCCAGGCCATCCAGACCTACACACACACACACACACACACACACACACACACACACACACACACACACACACACACACACACACACACACACACACACACACACATGTCACACACACACACACACACACACACACACACACACACGCGGTTATGTGGCTATGTAGTTATCTAGTTATGTGCTTATGTACAACCAATAGCGATTGACCGTGTGTGTTATCACCCTGGGTTGGTGATTGACCGGGTGTGTTATCACCCTGGGTTGGTGATTGACCGTGTGTGTTATCACCCTGGGTTGGTGATTGACCGTGTGTGTTATCACCCTGGGTTGGTGATTGACCGTGTGTGTTATCACCCTGGGTTGGTGATTGACCGTGTGTGTTCTCACCCTGGGTTGTGGTCTCTCCATCGGTTCCGGCCAGTGGGACAACACCTTTATCCACCTACAGACAGACAGACAGAAAGGCAGACAGACAGACAGACAGACAGACAGACAGACAGACAGGCAGACAGACAGACAGACAGACAGGCAGACAGACAGACAGACAGACAGTAGTCCCGACAGACAGACAGACAGACAGACAGACAGACAGACAGACAGTAGTCCCGGCCAGGCAGACAGACAGGCAGACAGGCAGACAGACAAACAGACAGACAGGCAGACAGACAGACAGACAGACAGACAGACAGAGAGACAGACAGACAGACAGGCAGACAGACAGACAGACAGTAGTCCCGACAGACAGACAGACAGACAGTAGTCCCGGCAGGCAGACAGGCAGACAGACAGTAGTCCCGACAGACAGACAGATAGACAGACAGACAGACAGACAGACAGACAGACAGACAGAGAGATAGTTGTAATATCCAAGAGCACAACCATGTGAAGTCAATAAGTCATCATTCTAGTCACAGTATGATATATCTGGGCTTGAAGATGAAATCCGTAGTGGTAACTTCCAACCGTTTCCGTGTCAATGCCTCGAGATCCCCTCTGAGATGAGGTGCTGAGTTACCAGCCACCAGGATGACATGACTTATCAATCAGAAACTCCTGCAGAGTTCTTCCTCTTCCTGAGTCACGACTGAGCTGAGCCAATCAGCTGTTCGCCGTAGCCTACACTTGGCCACCTGAGCCATGGAGCAAATTAAAAACAGGGGGTGCCAAGTTTCACTTATTTTTTTTGCGAGTCTGTAAAAAAATTATAAAATAAAGATGATTTACAGTAAATACATTTTAAAATTGCGTGATATGATTGCGTTTTGGAACCCCGCTCCACCCGTTGCCCCAAGATTAATGCTTTTGACCACTAAAGTTTTGGTTGAATTCATTTTGCATGGCCAATGTAACCCCAGGTGGTCGAGGTTTGCTCATTTTGGACAATTCCATGTATCCTAAATAGAAATCTCTACCCACCTGGGGCACTGTCACGGGCCATGCGAAACAAACGCACCCATTATTTCCCTCCACGCTCCACTGCTTCCATTGGTGCAGCTAGAAACCACAAGTGTCCTATAATGAAAGGTACCTGATGAAGAAAGAACTTGTTTATCTATTTTTAGTTATTCCATTTGTATTTGTGTTCCGTGTCCGATGCGCTCAGGGTGTTGTTATGCATCATGAGTCATCACTATCTCACAATCCCTAGCTGCGAGAGCCATGGCCTGAGCACGGCGGGCTTGGCTTTGCTGTAGCGCAGACGAATAGCCTGTCAGCAGCAAAGGTTGCACCGTGTCCTTTACAATGTAGAAAAACATGTCTCTAGTCCAAACCGTTCAATAGCTAGGCTGTCCATATTGCCAAACCGTTCAATAGCTAGGCTGTCCATATTGCCAAACCGTTCAATAGCTAGGCTGTCCATATTGCCAAACCGTTCAATAGCTAGGCTGTCCATATTGCCAAACCGTTCAATAGCTAGGCTGTCCATATTGCCAAACCGTTCAATAGCTAGGCTATCCATATTACTAAACCGTTCAATAGCGGGGTCATTACCCCTGACTTTGCTGTGGGATTATTAGAATTCAATTAAATTTAATTACACCTAGCTATCTGGAGATGAATGTACTGACTATGACTGGTCCACCTAGCTATCTGGAGATGAATGTACTGACTATGACTGGTCCACCTAGCTATCTGGAGATGAACGTACTGACTATGACTGGTCCACCTAGCTATCTGGAGATGAATGTACTGACTATGACTGGTCCACCTAGCTATCTGTAGATGAATGCACTGACTATGACTGGTCCACCTAGCTATCTGGAGATGAATGTACTGACTATGACTGGTCCACCTAGCTATCTGAAGATGAATGTACTGACTATGACTGGTCCACCTAGCTATCTGGAGATGAATGAACTAACTATGACTGGTCCACCTAGCTATCTGAAGATGAATGTCCTGACTATGACTGGTCCACCTAGCTATCTGTAGATGAATGTACTGACTATGACTGGTCCACCTAGCTATCTGGAGATGAATGTACTGACTATGACTGGTCCACCTAGCTATCTGGAGATGAATGTACTGACTATGACTGGTCCACCTAGCTATCTGGAGATGAATGTACTGACTATGACTGGTCCACCTAGCTATCTGAAGATGAATGTACTGACTGACTGGTCCACCTAGCTATCTGGAGATGAATGTACTGACTGACTGGTCCACCTAGCTATCTGGAGATGAATGTACTGACTATGACTGGTCCACCTAGCTATCTGGAGATGAATGTACTGACTATGACTGGTCCACCTAGCTATCTGGAGATGAATGTACTGACTATGACTGGTCCACCTAGCTATCTGGAGATGAATGTACTGACTATGACTGGTCCACCTAGCTATCTGAAGATGAATGTACTGACTATGACTGGTCCACCTAGCTATCTGGAGATGAATGTACTGACTATGACTGGTCCACCTAGCTATCTGAAGATGAATGTACTGACTATGACTGGTCCACCTAGCTATCTGGAGATGAATGTACTGACTGACTGGTCCACCTAGCTATCTGGAGACGAATGTACTGACTATGACTGGTCCACCTAGCTATCTGGAGATAAATGTACTGACTATGACTGGTCCACCTAGCTATCTGGAGATGAATGTACTGACTATGACTGGTCCACCTAGCTATCTGAAGATGAATGTACTGACTATGACTGGTCCACCTAGCTATCTGAAGATGAATGTACTGACTGACTGGTCCACCTAGCTATCTGGAGATGAATGTACTGACTGACTGGTCCACCTAGCTATCTGGAGATGAATGTACTGACTATGACTGGTCCACCTAGCTATCTGGAGATGAATGTACTGACTATGACTGGTCCACCTAGCTATCTGGAGATGAATGTACTGACTATGACTGGTCCACCTAGCTATCTGGAGATGAATGTACTGACTATGACTGGTCCACAGACAGCTATCTGAAGATGAATGTACTGACTATGACTGGTCCACCTAGCTATCTGGAGATGAATGTACTGACTATGACTGGTCCACCTAGCTATCTGAAGATGAATGTACTGACTATGACTGGTCCACCTAGCTATCTGGAGATGAATGTCCTGACTAGACTGGTCCACCTAGCTATCTGGAGATGAATGTACTGACTATGACTGGTCCACCTAGCTATCTGGAGATAAATGTACTGACTATGACTGGTCCACCTAGCTATCTGTAGATGAATGTACTGACTATGACTGGTCCACCTAGCTATCTGGAGATGAATGTACTGACTATGACTGGTCCACCTAGCTATCTGGAGATGAATGTCCTGACTATGACTGGTCCACCTAGCTATCTGAAGATGAATGTACTGACTATGACTGGTCCACCTAGCTATCTGGAGATGAATGTACTGACTATGATGGTCCACCTAGCTATCTGGAGATGAATGTACTGACTATGACTGGTCCACCTAGCTATCTGAAGATGAATGTACTGACTATGACTGGTCCACCTAGCTATCTGGAGATGAATGTACTGACTATGACTGGTCCACCTAGCTATCTGCAGATGAATGTACTGACTATGACTGGTCCACCTAGCTATCTGCAGATGAATGTACTGACTATGACTGGTCCACCTAGCTATCTGTAGATGAATGTACTGACTATGACTGGTCCACCTAGCTATCTGGAGATGAATGTACTGACTATGACTGGTCCACCTAGCTATCTGAAGATGAATGTACTGACTATGACTGGTCCACCTAGCTATCTGGAGATGAATGTACTGACTATGACTGGTCCACCTAGCTATCTGGAGATGAATGTACTGACTATGACTGGTCCACCTAGCTATCTGTAGATGAATGTACTGACTATGACTGGTCCACCTAGCTATCTGGAGATGAATGTACTGACTATGACTGGTCCACCTAGCTATCTGGAGATGAATGTATGACTGACTGGTCCACCTAGCTATCTGGAGATGAATGTACTGACTATGACTGGTCCACCTAGCTATCTGGAGATGAATGTACTGACTATGACTGGTCCACCTGGCTATCTGTAGATGAATGTACTGACTATGACTGGTCCACCTAGCTATCTGGAGATGAATGTACTGACTATGACTGGTCCACCTAGCTATCTGAAGATGAATGTACTGACTATGACTGGTCCACCTAGCTATCTGGAGATGAATGAACTAACTATGACTGGTCCACCTAGCTATCTGCAGATGAATGTCCTGACTATGACTGGTCCACCTAGCTATCTGTAGATGAATGTACTGACTATGACTGGTCCACCTAGCTATCTGGAGATGAATCTGACTATGACTGGTCCACCTAGCTATCTGGAGATGAATGTACTGACTATGACTGGTCCACCTAGCTATCTGAAGATGAATGTACTGACTATGACTGGTCCACCTAGCTATCTGGAGATGAATGTACTGACTATGACTGGTCCACCTAGCTATCTGAAGATGAATGTACTGACTATGACTGGTCCACCTAGCTATCTGGAGATGAATGTACTGACTATGACTGGTCCACTAGCTATCTGAAGATGAATGTACTGACTATGACTGGTCCACCTAGCTATCTGGAGATGAATGTACTGACTGACTGGTCCACCTAGCTATCTGGAGATGAATGTACTGACTATGACTGGTCCACCTAGCTATCTGAAGATGAATGTACTGACTATGACTGGTCCACCTAGCTATCTGGAGATGAATGAACTAACTATGACTGGTCCACCTAGCTATCTGAAGATGAATGTCCTGACTATGACTGGTCCACCTAGCTATCTGTAGATGAATGTACTGACTATGACTGGTCCACCTAGCTATCTGGAGATGAATGTACTGACTATGACTGGTCCACCTAGCTATCTGGAGATGAATGTACTGACTATGACTGGTCCACCTAGCTATCTGATGAATGTACTGACTATGACTGGTCCACCTAGCTATCTGGAGATGAATGTACTGACTATGACTGGTCCACCTAGCTATCTGGAGATGAATGTACTGACTATGACTGGTCCACCTAGCTATCTGGAGATGAATGTACTGACTATGACTGGTCCACCTAGCTATCTGAAGATGAATGTACTGACTATGACTGGTCCACCTAGCTATCTGGAGATGAATGTACTGACTGACTGGTCCACCTAGCTATCTGGAGATGAATGTACTGACTATGACTGGTCCACCTAGCTATCTGGAGATGAATGTACTGACTATGACTGGTCCACCTAGCTATCTGGAGATGAATGTACTGACTATGACTGGTCCACCTAGCTATCTGGAGATGAATGTACTGACTATGACTGGTCCACCTATCTATCTGTAGATGAATGTACTGACTATGACTGGTCCACCTAGCTATCTGAAGATGAATGTACTGACTATGACTGGTCCACCTAGCTATCTGGAGATGAATGTACTGACTATGACTGGTCCACCTAGCTATCTGGAGATGAATGTACTGACTATGACTGGTCCACCTAGCTATCTGGAGATGAATGTACTGACTATGACTGGTCCACCTAGCTATCTGGAGATGAATGTACTGACTATGACTGGTCCACCTAGCTATCTGGAGATGAATGTACTGACTATGACTGGTCCACCTAGCTATCTGGGGATGAATGTACTGATATGACTGGACCACCTAGCTATCTGGAGATGAATGTACTGACTATGACTGGTCCACCTAGCTATCTGGAGATGAATGTACTGACTATGACTGGTCCACTAGCTATCTGGAGATGAATGTACTGACTATGACTGGTCCACCTAGCTATCTGGAGATGAATGTACTGACTATGACTGCTCCTACTGGGCAGTGCCAATATGGCTTCAAAACCCTCAATGGCCAATACATAGAATCAGTAAATCCAGGGTCTATATACATCGTTGGGTGGAAGTGGAAATAGGGGTGCTCTCTGCTATGTGTGTGTGTGTGTGTGTGTGTGTGTCTGCTAATGTGTGTGTGTGTGTGTGTGTGTCTGCTAATGTGTGTGTGTGTCTGCTAATGTGTGTGTGTGTGTGTCTGCTAATGTGTGTGTGCGTGTGTCTGCTAATGTGTGTGTGTGTGTCTGCTAATGTGTGTGTGTCTGCTGTGTGTGTGTGTGTGTGTGTGTGTCTGCTAATGTGTGTGTGTGTCTGCTAATGTGTGTGTGTGTGTCTGCTAATGTGTGTGTGTGTGTGTGTCTGCTAATGTGTGTGTGTGTGCCTGCTAATGTGTGTGTGTGTGTCTGCTAATGTGTGTGTGTGTGTCTGCTAATGTGTGTGTGTGTGTGTGCCTGCTAATGTGTGTGTGTGTGTCTGCTAATGTGTGTGTGTGTCTGCTAATGTGTGTGTGTGTGTCTGCTAATGTGTGTGTGTGTCTGCTAATGTGTGTGTGTGCCTGCTAATGTGTGTGTGTGTGTCTGCTAATGTGTGTGTGTGTCTGCTAATATGTGTGTGTGTTTCTGCTAATGTGTGTGTGTCTCTGCTAATGCATGTGTGTGTGTGTGTCTCTGCTAATGTGTGTGTGTGTGTCCCTACCTTGATGCCCACTACAATCCCCCTGTCCTTGATGAGCTGGGAGAAGTTGGTCCCGTCATCAGCGTTCTGGTAGAGAGTCTCGTGGAAGAAGATCACTCCACCAATACAAGCATCCATTCTCTCATCAGCCGTGAATAGCAGCTGGCGATACAGACGACGGTTCTCCTCTGTGTTCTCTACCCCGATGGGGTTGAGACGCTTACCCATGCTGCCTGCACACACACACACACACACACACACACACACACACACACACACGTTACACACACACACACACACATTAAACACACACACACACACACACACACATACACACATTAGACACACACACACACGTTAGAGACACACACACACACATTAGACACACACACACACACACGTTAGAGACACACACACGTTAGAGACACACACACACATATTAGACACACACACACACATTAGACACACACATACACACGTTAGAGACACACACACACACACATATTAGACACACACACACACACATTAGACACACACAGACACACACAGGCACACGTTAGAGACACACACATACATTAGACATACACACACACACGTTAGAGACACACACATACATTAGACATACACATACACACGTTAGAGACACACACATACATTAGACACACACATACACACGTTAGAGACACACACATACATTAGACACACACATACACACGTTAGAGACACACACATACATTAGACACACACAGGCACACGTTAGAGACACACACATACATTAGACACACACAGACACACGTTAGAGACACACACATACATTAGACACACACAGGCACACGTTAGAGACACACACATACATTAGACACACACAAGCACACGTTAGAGACACACACATACATTAGACACACACAGCCACACGTTAGAGACACACAGCCACATTAGACACAGCCACAGACACACACACACACACGTTAGAGACACACACACACATTAGACACACACGTTAGAGACACACACACACACGTTAGAGACACACACACACATTAGACACACACAGGCACACGTTAGAGACACACACGTTAGACACACACACACACATTAGAGACACACACACGTCACACACACACGTTAGAGACACACACACACATTAGACACACACACACGTTAGAGCACACGTTAGAGACACACACATTAGACACACACACAGCCACACGTTAGAGACACACCCATACATTAGACACACACAGCCACACGTTAGAGACACACACACACACGTTAGACACACACACACGTTAGAGACACACACACAGACACACGTTAGAGACACACACACACGTTAGAGACACACACACGTTAGAGACACACAGCCACACGTTAGAGACACACACACACGTTAGAGACACACACAGCCACACTTTAGAGACACACACACACACGTTAGAGACACACACAGCCACACGTTAGAGACACACACACACGTTAGAGACACACACAGCCACACGTTAGAGACACACACACACGTTAGAGACACACACACACACACACGTTAGAGACACACACACACGTTAGAGACACACACACACACACGTTAGAGACACACACACACGTTAGAGACACACACACACGTTAGAGACACACACACACACGTTAGAGACACACACGTTAGAGACACACACACACGTTAGAGACACACACAGCCACTGACACGTTGGACACGTTCATCTGCAGACTCATCTGCAGCCAGGATTCCTTTCCCCGGAGCCGTGATCCTCTCTGCTATCTCCTGCAGCTCCTTCTTCTGCTCTGTGGTCAGAGCTGGGTACTGGTGAGGCATCCTGGGGGAGGGAGGGAGGGAGACAGAGGGACAGAGAGAGAGACAGACAGAGAGACAGAGAGAGAGAGAGACAGAGAGACAGAGAGACAGAGAGAGAGAGAGAGAGAGAGAGACAGAGAGACAGAGAGACAGAGAGACAGAGACAGAGAGAGACAGAGGGACAGAGAGAGAGAGAGAGAGACACGGAGACAGAGAGAGAGAGAGACAGAGAGAGCAAGAGAGAGAGAGACAAAGAGAGACACGGAGACAGAGAGAGACAGAGAGAGCAAGAGAGAGACAGAGAGAGAGACACGGAGACAGAGAGAGAGACACGGGGACAGAGAGAGACAGAGAGAGCAAGAGAGAGACAGAGAGAGAGAGAGAGAGAGAGAGAGATGAGTGAGCATAGCATAACCTGCTATTCTACATAGGCCCAACATTCTGAATATAATATCATAGCATAACCTTTGTGTCTGCGTGTCCAGGGACAATATTTTTACTATTATATTTCATTCTTATAATTTTTTATAACTTTTTGTCCCATCCACCCCGTTTTCAGAGGACAAACGTATTTTTATTCTACAATTTTAAATTTGTTCCATTCAGAATGTAGTTAGATATACATCCCACATGACAAGGTACTGAAACGTCTCCGCTGTTCCTGATTATATGGTGTTTTCGCTCCAGCTAAACCCAGCCCTCGGCTAAACCCAGCCCTCGGCTAAACCCAGCCCTCGGCTAAACCAGCCCTCGGCTAAACCCAGCCCTCGGCTAAACCCAGCCCTCGGCTAAACCCAGCCCTCGTCTAAACCCAGCCCTCGGCTAAACCAGCCCTCGGCTAAACCCAGCCCTCGTCTAAACCAGCCCTCGGCTCCAACCAGCCCTCGTCTAAACCAGCCCTCGGCTAAACCCAGCCCTCGGCTAAACCAGCCCTCGTCTAAACCCAGCCCTCGGCTCAACCAGCCCTCGGCTAAACCAGCCATCACACCTACACTGCTTATACAAAAGAATGTGGACACGCCTTCAAATTAGTGGATTAGGCTATTTCACCCACACCAGAGCATACAGCCGTACAATATCCATAGACAAACATGGGGGGAGAGAAGAGGCCTCACTGAAGAGCTCAGTAACTTTCAACGTGGCACCGTCATAGGATGACACCTTTCAAACAAGTCTGTTAGTCAAATTTCTGCCCTGCTAGAGCTGCCCCGGTCAACTGTATGTGCTGTTATTGTGAAGTGGAAATGTCTAGGAGCAACAACGGCTCAGCCACGAAGTGGTAGGCCACACAAGCTCACAGAATGGGACAGCTGAGTGCTGAAGTATGTACCGTGTTAAAATCTTCTGTCCTCGATTGGAACACTCACTACCGACTTCCAAACTTCCTCTGGAAGGAACGTCAGTTTGTCGTGAGCTTTATGAAATGGGTTTCCATGGCAGAGCAGCCGCACACAAGCCTAAGATCACCATGCACAATGCCAAGCATCGGCTGGACTGGTGTAAAGCTCACCGCCATTGGACTCTGGAGCAGTGGACACACATTCGCTACACCTGTTGTTTACCAAGCATCTCAAGTCTACACCTGTTGTTTCACTGTTAGTCTACACCTGTTGTTTACCAAGCATATCACTGTTAGTCTACACCTGTTGTTGCATCTCACTTAGTCTACACCTGTTGTTTACCAAGCAGTTCACTGTTAGTCTACACCTGTTGTTTACCAAGCATTTCACTGTTAGTCTACACCTGTTGTTTACCAAGCATTTCACTGTTAGTCTACACCTGTTGTTGTTAGTCTGCACCTGTTGTTTACCAAGCATTTCACTGTTAGTCTACACCTGTTGTTTACCAAGCAGTTCACTGTTAGTCTACACCTGTTGTTGTTGTCTACCTGTTGTTGTTTGTCTACACCTGTTGTTGTTAGTCTACACCTGTTGTTTACCAAGCAGTTCACTGTTGTTAGTTACCAAGCATTTAGTACACCTGTTGTACACCTGTTGTTTACCAAGCATTTCACTGTTAGTCTTGTTGTTAGTCTACACCTGTTGTTTACCAAGCATAGTGGAAGAATGAGAGAAGGTGGTATTCTGGTGACAGGTGAGGTGTAGGCGCCGAGGCCCAGCGGAAGACTCAATCCCAGTTCATGACATTGTGTGGATGCTGCGCTACCACAGGGGTCAAAACAACTCCTCTAATCTCCAGGAGGCGACGTTCCCACGGGACCCTGGGAGCACAGACACTGTTGGAGGTTTGAAGACATGAAAACGTGAAATTGACTAAACGAATGTTACTGTGTGAATTAAATAGTCACGGTTGGATTGTTTCAAGAGTTCACGAAGAGCTGTGAATTTTAATGTGTTTTATATTGTACTCTGGATGGATTTATTGTTATTTTGTTCGTTGGACGGAGGACAGTTGACTGAGGAGCGACACAAGGGTGCCCTCCTATCATCTGAATCCAGTGGATTAGAATCTGTCTGCGTTCTCCTGTCTTTTGTTTGCAAAGTGCAAAGAAAATGTTAATTCAGGTTGGGGTGAATTTCTGCTTGAATTTGGTTAAGAGGACAGTGAATTTGTTCCTACTTCAAGATCTTGCTACCAAGTATCACACCAAGCTCCTGTATATCCTGTGTGTATCACACCAAGCTCCTGTGTGTATCACACCAAGCTCCTGTGTGTAGCTCACACCAAGCTCCTGTGTGTATCACACCAAGCTCCTGTGTATCACTTCTGTAAGAGACGATTGTGAAGTGAAGACCACGTTAAGTCAGACTATAGCTGATAGTCATGTCCTCTGAGTAGTCTGGTTGTTCTAGCGTTCATTCATTTGTGATTAATAAATTATATTAGTTTAATAAATGACATTAATTTAATAAATTACATTAGTTTAATAAATTACATTAGTTTAATAAATTACATTAGTTTAAATTTAATAAACTATATTAATTTAATTTATTAAACTAATGTAATTTATTCAACTAATATAATTTATTGAACTAAATTATATTAATGTCATTTATTAAACGAATTCAGTTTATTAAATTAATATAATTTATTAAACTAATGTAATTTATTAAACTATATAATTTAATCAATTATATTAGTTTAATAAATTATATTAGTTTAATAAATTATATTAGTTTAATAAATTACAGTAGTTTAATAAATTATATTGGTTTAATAAATTACATTAGTTGAACAGAGTAAATCCATTCCCTCATTTTACAGAGTCATTATTTTATTGACTATACGCTTATAATTTAGTAGGTCTACTGGTAGTTGCTCGGCTACCGACTTCATATCTCTGATCTGCGTGCCTCAATACATTAATGCTAGAACAGCGGTTTGTTTCTCGTCTCTTACGGTGCGAGTCAGACACATGTTTATTAGATTCTCTACAGATGTACACAGTTGCATTTATTCACATAATAAGGAAGTCAGATTGATTCATGTACTGTTCTATTATATTCACACGTCATTTCTACATAACGGTTGGGTCATTTCCACAACTAGACGTGTGATAAATAGCATTTGATTTGAAGAGGGATGGTGTCATGTACCTGACCGTAGAGAAACTTTTTATTTCTCTATTTGGTCAGTGTGTGATTTGGGTGGGCATTCTAGTTTTCTATTTCTTTGTTGGCCTGGTATGGTTCCCAATCAGAGGCAGCTGTCTATCATTGTCTCTGATTGGGAATCATACTTAGGCAGCCTGATTTCTACCCTAAGTTGTTTTTTTTTGCACAGTTTTGTACTTTAACCATTTGTACGTTGTTACAACACTGTATATAGACCAAATATGACATTTGAAATGTCTTTATTCCTTTGGAACTTTTGTGAGTGTAATGTTTACTGTTAATATTTATTGTTTATTTCACTTGTTTATTATCTATTTCACTTTTTATTTGCATTTTTTAAATTTATTTATCCTTTAGTTAACGAGGCAAGTCAGTTAAGAACATTACTTTGTTAACATATGTTTCCCATGCCAATAAAGCCCCTTCAATTGAAATACAGAGAGAAAGAAAGAAAAATAGAGATGGAGAAAGGGGAGGTATTACCTAATTGTCCTTGTCTAAACTCTGCTGTCAGTCCTCATTAGATCTGAAAGAGGACACGCTCACTATGACACACACACACACACACACACACACACACTCTATCTCTCTTTCCACACCACTCGTTTTTCTGCCCATTCACCATTCTATCAGTCCTTTGTTGGTTATTTTAGTCAGTGGCTCTCTCTTTCAGGCCTGCACTCTCCATACACAACAGAACTGGTCCAAACCTGCCATCAAACCGTTCCAAACCTGCCCTAGACCGGTCCAAACCTGTTCTAGAACCGGTCCAAACCTGCCATCAAACCGTTCCAAACCTGCCCTAGGACCGGTCCAAACCTCTTCTAGAACCGGTCCAAAACTGTTCTAGAACCGGTCCAAACCTGCCATCAAACCGTTCCAAACCTGCCCTAGGACCGGTTAAACCTGTTCTAAACCTGTCCAAACCTGTTCTAGAACGGTCCAAACCTGTTCTACCGACCGGTCCAAACCTGTTCTAGAACCGTCCAAATAGAAAGTATTCATACCCTTGACTTATTTTACAATTTGTTCAGAACTATGACTGTGGAGAGTCATGGAATTTTGGATAACGGTTATTTTTCAGCCAAACTACTACGGTCAGGTTATAATCGTTCAAATAGTAAAAACACTGTCACCTCACACTGACTGTCTCCTCTACCGACCGTCTCCTCTACCGACCGTCTCCTCTACCGACCGTCACCTCTACCCGACCGTCTCCTCTACCGACCGTCTCCTCTACCGACCGTCTCCTCTACCGACCGTCTCCTCTACCGACCGTCTCCTCTACCGACCGTCTCCTCTACCGACCGTCACCTCTACCGACCGTCACAGTGTGTCCTTTTAAAAACACTGCCATGTGCCTTTACTGAGGAGTGGCTTCCGTCTGGCCACTCTACCATAAAGGACTTATTAGTGGAGTGCTGCAGAGATGTTTGTCCTTCTGGAAGGTTCTCCCATCTCCACAGAGAAACTCTGGAGCTCTGTCAGAGTGACCATCGGGTTCTTGGTCACCTCCTGACCAAAGCCCTTCTCCTCCGATTGATCAGTTTGGCCGGGCGGCCACCAAATATGTTTTTAATTATGAAAAATATTATGTGTTTTGTTGACTGCAACCCATGAGGCCAAAGAGAGCATGTTTTGTTGACTGCAGGGAAGGGGTACATCATTCTTTACTTAAGTACTTTACACCACTGCCTATGGGTACATACACAATGGCCTCCAGTCCACTCATTGACTTGAATGGGGATGGCTGTTCTATTCATTCTATCTCTATGTGTGTGTACCCTGTAGTACTGTCTGGCCTGGTAGGTAGTCCCGTTCTGTTTGGCTCAGAACAGACTGCACACTGTTCTAAAGTATTCCACTACCTCACTCTACTGATTCTACCGTTTTCTCTTCCTCACTCTGTTTCCTCTCCTTTCCCTCACTCACTATGTTTTCTCTCATTCCCTCTCCTCTCCCTCACTACGTTTTCTCTCATTCTCTCTCCTCTCCCTCACTTCGTTTTCTCTCGTTCTCTCTCCTCTCCCGCACTCCATTTTCTCTCATTCTCTCTCCTCTCCCGCACTCTGTTTTCTCTCGTTCTCTCTCCTCTCTCTCTCTGTTTCCTCTCGTTCTCTCTCCTCTCCCTCACTCTGTTTCCTCTCGTTCTCTCTCTCCTCTCCCGCACTCCATTTTCTCTCATTCTCTCCTCTCACTCCATTTTCTCTCATTCTCTCTCTCTCTGCACTCTGTTCTCTCGTTCTCTCTCCTCTCTCTCACCTGTTTCCTCTCGTTCTCTCTCCTCTCCCTCACTCTGTTTCCTCTCGTTCTCTCTCCTCTCCCTCACTCTGTTTCCTCTCATTCTCTCTCCTCTCCCGCACTCTGTTTCCACTCGTTCTCTCTCCTCTCCCTCACACTGTTCTCTCATCATTCCCTTTTTCTCTCCCTCTTTTTTCTTCTGAAAATCACATTTCTTTCCCGCAGAATAACAATTTAATTGTATGTTGTAAGTTCACAACGAGGCTTGAACAACATCAGGACACCAGTTTTGAGGTCTTAAAAGAAATCAAAGAAATTGTGATTTTTTGTTGTTGTTGTGTGGTTAGCCTTTAATTCACGTGTGCACCAGCAAAGAGTGTTGTTTGGTTAGCAGCTTCTGTAGCGATCATGTGATGGAGTTTGCTAAATAAATCACCACTGGATTAATAACCATGACTCTGCCAAGTATGCTACTTTATGCGTTTAATTGAGGAGGTTTTTACCTGAAGATGGTTACCATTAGCATCTTTAGCAGCTAAAGCCTTCCCATCTACCTGAAGACGGTTAACATTAGCATCTTTAGTTACCATTAGCATCTTTAGCTAAAGCCTTCCCATCTACCTGAAGATGGTTACCATTAGCATCTTTAGCAGCTAAAGCCTTCCCATCTACCTGAAGACGGTTACCATTAGCATCTTTAGCAGCTAAAGCCTTCCCATCTACCTGAAGACGGTTATCATTAGCATCTTTAGCAGCTAAAGCCTAACCATCTACCTGAAGACGGTTACCATTAGCATCTTTAGCAGCTAAAGCCTTCCCATCTACCTGAATTACGGTTACCATTAGCATCTTTTAGCTAAAGCCTCCCCATCTACCTGAAGCGGTTACCATTAGCATCTTTAGCAGCTAAAGCCCCCATCTACCTGAAGACGGTTACCATTAGCATCTTTAGCAGCTAAAGCCTTCCCATCTACCTGAAGACGGTTACCATTAGCATCTTTAGCAGCTAAAGCCTTCCCATCTACCTGAAGATGGTTACCATTAGCATCTTTAGCAGCTAAAGCCTTCCCATCTACCTGAAGACGGTTACCATTAGCATCTTTAGCTAAAGCTGAAGACGGTTAAAGCATCTTTCCCTAACCATCTACCTGAAGACGGTTACCATTAGCATCTTTAGCAGCTAAAGCCTTCCCATCTACCTGAATTACGGTTACCATTAGCATCTTTAGTAGCTAAAGCCTCCCCATCTACCTGAAGAAGGTTACTTCATTAGCATCTTTAGCAGCTAAAGCCTCCCCATCAACCTGAAGGCGGTTACCATTAGCATCTTTAGCAGCTAAAGCCTCCCCATCTACCTGAAGATGGTTACCATTAGCATCTTTAGCAGCTAGCCTTCCCATCTACCTGAAGACGGTTACCATTAGCATCTTTAGCAGCTAAAGCCTTCCCATCTACCTGAAGATGGTTACCATTAGCATCTTTAGCAGCTAAAGCCTCCCCATCAACCTGAAGATGGTTACCATTAGCATCTTTAGCAGCTAAAGCCTTCCCATCTACCTGAAGGCGGTTACCATTAGCATCTTTAGCAGCTAAAGCCTTCCCATCAACCTGAAGATGGTTACCATTAGCATCTTTAACAGCTAAATCCTCCCAATCTACCAGCTTTAAAGCCTTCCCATCTACCTGAAGGCGGTTACCATTAGCATCTTTAGCAGCTAAAGCCTTCCCATCTACCTGAAGACGGTTACCATTAGCATCTTTAGCAGCTAAAGCCTTCCCATCTACCATTCCAATCACTGATGTAAACTGTTCATGACTGAGCTAGTTTCTAATAAGAGGATGGATGGCATTATGCTGTGTTTAGAGGATGGATGGCAATATGCTGTGTTGAGAGGATGGATGACATTATGCTGTGTTTAAAGGATGGATGACATTATGCTGTGTTTAGAGGATGGATGACATTATGCTGTGTTTAGAGGATGGATGACATTATGCTGTGTTTAGAGGATGGATGACATTATGCTGTGTTGAGAGGATGGATGACATTATGCTGTGTTGAGAGGATGGATGACATTATGCTGTGTTTAGAGGATGGATGACATTATGCTGTGTTTAAAGGATGGATGGCATTATGCTGTGTTTAAAGGATGGATGACATTATGCTGTGTTTAGAGGATGGATGGCATTATGCTGTGTTTAAAGGATGGATGGCAATATGCTGTGTTGAGAGGATGGATGACATTATGCTGTGTTTAGAGGATGGATGACATTATGCTGTGTTTAGAGGATGGATGACATTATGCTGTGTTTAAAGGATGGATGGCATTATGCTGTGTTTAAAGGATGGATGACATTATGCAGTGTTTAAAGGATGGATGACATTATGCTGTGTTTAGAGGATGGATGACATTATGCTGTGTTTAGAGGATGGATGGCATTATGCTGTGTTGAGAGGATGGATGACATTATGCTGTGTTTAGAGGATGGATGGCATTATGCTGTGTTTAGAGGATGGATGGCATTATGCTGTGTTTAGAGGATGGATGACATTATGCTGTGTTTAGAGGATGGATGACATTATGCTGTGTTTAGAGGATGGATGGCAATATGCTGTGTTTAGAGGATGGATGGCATTATGCTGTGTTGAGAGGATGGATGACATTATGCTGTGTTTAGAGGATGGATGGCATTATGCTGTGTTGAGAGGATGGATGACATTATGCTGTGTTGAGAGGATGGATGGCATTATGCTGTGTTTAAAGGATGGATGGCATTATGCTGTGTTGAGAGGATGGATGGCATTATGCTGTGTTTAAAGGATGGATGACATTATGCTGTGTTGAGAGGATGGATGGCATTATGCTGTGTTTAGAGGATGGATGACATTATGCTGTGTTTAGAGGATGGATGGCAATATGCTGTGTTGAGAGGATGGATGGCATTATGCTGTGTTGAGAGGATGGATGGCATTATGCTGTGTTTAAAGGATGGATGGCATTATGCTGTGTTTAGAGGATGGATGACATTATGCTGTGTTTAGAGGATGGATGACATTATGCTGTGTTTAAAGGATGGATGGCATTATGCTGTGTTTAGAGGATGGATGACATTATGCTGTGTTTAAAGGATGGATGGCATTATGCTGTGTTGAGAGGATGGATGACATTATGCTGTGTTTAAAGGATGGATGGCAATATGCTGTGTTGAGAGGATGGATGGCATTATGCTGTGTTGAGAGGATGGATGGCATTATGCTGTGTTTAAAGGATGGATGGCATTATGCTGTGTTTAGAGGATGGATGACATTATGCTGTGTTTAGAGGATGGATGACATTATGCTGTGTTTAAAGGATGGATGGCATTATGCTGTGTTTAGAGGATGGATGACATTATGCTGTGTTTAAAGGATGGATGGCATTATGCTGTGTTGAGAGGATGGATGACATTATGCTGTGTTTAAAGGATGGATGGCATTATGCTGTGTTTAGAGGATGGATGGCATTATGCTGTGTTTAGAGGCCAAGCTCAATTACATTGTTTCCAATATGACAGAGATGGCAAATTCCGCAGAGGCCTCCTGCTGGAGGGGGGGGACAAAGGAGAACAAAGATAGAAGGAGGAGGGGTACGTACTCTATGATGACTAATATGTTTGGCACAGTTGGACAACACACTCCTCTCAGGACGGAGGAGCCAGAGACATTTGGATCAGGGATGGGTAACTCCAGTCCTTGGGGACCTGATGTCACGGTCACACATTGGCCCATCCCTGTAGCTAATACACCTGTTGACAGTGACGCTGGGCTTTTAGAGGTTGTGTGTGGTGCAGCACGCAGCAGAGTTTCTATTTTGAGCTCTAACAACCTCCTTCAGCTCTAACAACCTGTCATCTGCTTCAGCTCTAACAACCTGTCGTCTCCTTCAGCTCTAACAACCTGTTGTCTCCTTCAGCTCTAACAACCTGTTGTCTCCTTCAGCTCAAACAACCTGTTGTCTCCTTCAGCTCTAGCAACCTATCGTCTCCTTCAGCTCTAACAACCTGTCGTCTCCTTCAGCTCTAACAACCTGTCGTCTCCTTCAGCTCTAACAACCTGTCGTCTCCTTCAGCTCTAACAACCTGTCGTCTCCTTCAGCTCTAACAACCTGTATCTGCTTCAGCAGCAGTTTCTAATTTGAGCTCTCACAAACCTTTCATCTCCTTCAGCAGCACAGATACACGTTAATAGGATCACCCAGGCCTGCTGCACGTGCATACCAGAAAGCCTGACTCACCTCCTGTAAATCGTTAGTTAGGCAGACCGACGGACAGACAGACAGGCAGGCAGGCAGGCAGGCAGACAGACAGACAGACCGACGGACAGACAGGCAGACCGACGGACAGAAAGACAGGCAGGCAGGCAGACCGACAGACAGCAGGACAGACAGACAGGCAGGCAGACCGACGGACAGAAAGACAGGCAGGCAGGCAGACAAGGTCTCTAGTTATGTCTGGTAAAGAGTATAGCCGAGTATAGTCAGAGTATAGTCTGAGTATAGATTGAGTATAGTCTGAGTATATTATTAATTATTACAGCAATGACCACCAGAAATGACTAGTCATGCAGGATACCCTCGCCACACACAGTAGACTTTCCCACAGTGACAACGCCCCAATCAGATGACATCACCATGACTCAAGCTAACCTGTTTGAGAGGGTAGTGAGGGGGGAGGAGAGGGTAGGAGGAGAGGGTAGTGGGGAGGAGAGGGTAGGGTAGGAGAGGAGGAGAGGGTAGGAGAGGAGGAGAGGGTAGTGGGGAGAGGAGGAGAGGGTAGTGGGGAGAGGAGGAGAGGGTAGTGGGGAGAGGAGGAGAGGGTAGTGGGGAGAGAAGGAGAGGGTAGTGAGGAGAGAAGGAGAGGGTAGTGAGGGGGAGGAGGGAGAGGGTAGGAGAGGGTAGGAGAGGAGGAGAGGGTAGTGAGGAGAGGAGGAGAGGGTAGTGAGGAGGAGAGGGTAGGAGAGGAGGAGAGGGTAGTGGGGGAGAGGAGGAGAGGGGGTGGGGAGAGGAGGGGAGGGTAGTGGGAAGGGAGGAGAGGGTAGTGGGGAGAGAAGAAGAGGGTAGGAGGGGGAGAGAAGGAGAGGGTAGTGAGGGAGAGGAGGAGAGGGTAGGAGAGGAGGAGAGGGTAGGAGAGGGAGGAGAGGGTAGTGGGGAGAGGAGGAGAGGGTAGTGGGGAGAGGAGGAGAGGGTAGTGGGGAGAGGAGGAGAGGGTAGTGGGGAGAGAAGAAGAGGGTAGTGAGGAGAGAAGGAGAGAGGGTAGTGAGGAGAGGAGGAGAGGGTAGGAGAGGGGAGGAGAGGGTAGTGGGGAGAGGAGGAGGGTAGTGGGGAGGAAGGAGGGGTAGTGAGGAGAGGAGGAGAGGGTAGGGAGAGGGTAGGAGAGGAGGAGAGGGTAGTGGGGAGAGGAGGAGAGGGTAGTGAGGAGAGGAGGAGAGGGTAGTGATTGTCCTCTGCCTATTTACCACATCAACTCCCTGTTTACCGTAGTTTTCAGTTAATATCGACAATACGACTGTGCTATGAAATTGCCCGTGTTCAGGTGTCGTTAAACTCGTTATTAGTCCGTAATAAGCGTCTCTGTCCTTCTCTCTCCTCGTCTGTCTGCAACAGGCTGACAACTTCATCTTCAGCCAGCTAGACTGCTGTTGCCCTCATTTATATTTATTTAAACAGAAAAAACACTAAATGACTAATAGAAATGTTCACAGAAATGTCTAGGTCTTGAGACAAGGTAACTGCTGTTCCTATAGTTCTAGTCTCTCTGTCTGTCTCTCTCTGTCTGTCTCAGCTCCTTCACCTCCAATAAGACAATAACAACCGAACAGCTACAGAAAGCTACAGTATAATTCATAGTTTCTCTCGCTACAAAACAAAATGTCCACAAATACCGACAAGACATTTGGCTAGTTAAGTAGCTGTCACGTGCATAAGCTTTTTGACAGAACGGTTCAGCTGACTGGGCAATTAACACGTTTCTCATATAAATGACAGAACAGCAAAATGTCATATTACTGAAATGAGAAACATCACAAAGATGGAGTGTGTCTTACCTGATAATATTGTAGTTATCTAGTTAAATAGGTTATGGGCAGGTGTCGTCTTCGGTGTAGAGGAGAGTAGACGGTGGACTGCTGCTGTTTGGAGCTCTGTTCGTTCAGTGCCGCAGCGCAACGTGACCCTGTTACAAAACTCTCCTTACCGGGAGGGGCCCGACGTCATCACCCCAGACACCGAATATTCATGAGGACGCCGAGACAGATGGGGATGGTGAGGCCCTGGCGTCGACGAGCACAGCTTGCGCTCCGGGATGGTCATATCGATAAGCCCTGAGTCAGGGATGTGTCTCTGTTGTATATGACGCAGGTGATAATGGGAATTGTTATGGAAGTCTTGATTTAATCAGCGGGGCTCTTGATGGGCCATTTTGTGAGACTGTCTGACAGACAGAAGGCCAGATTGTGACAGACAGAGACAGACATACACACACATCCCCCTCTCTCCCTAGAGAAAAGAAGTCCCTCTACTCTCTCTCTACCCTCCTTCCCTATCCTTCCCTCCCAGCAACACCATCCTCAGTCCTTCCTCACCCTCCTCTCTCTCTCTCTACCCTCTCCTTTTCTCTTTCCCTCTCTCCGTCTTTATCCTCACTCTCTTTCAGAAAAGGGTTCCAGCTTGATGAAGTGGAAACATTTAAATGAAGAGAACTGCATCTACAAACCGAGCACATCCTCCCTTCCTCACACACACACACACACGCACGCACGCACGCACGCACGCACACACACACACACACACACACAGCAGAACTTTGAACTTTTTGGGATTGTGTGTGTATTGTTTTGTACTGCTGGGTATTACTGCACTGTTGCTAGAGCTAGATACACAAGCATTTCACTGCACCTGTGAAAACATCGTGACCAAAACAAGTTGATTTGACTCCAGGAAAACACCCCAAGTTGGAAACAGTTTAATAGTTGAGCTGATGGAAGTTAGGACAACACAGAGCATTGGTGCAATAACAGCGTCATCACAGACCAGGGGGCAGAAGACCTAACATGACTGAGAATGAGAAAAAACACATCTGACAACAACAACACATCTCGGTCAAATACATACTTCAAGTACTTCCACATACATGAGCTGATTTAGTTTGGCCCCGGTACAATGGAATCAATAGAATAGTCCCAAAGGTGCAAATTCTAAATCCAGTGCTTCTTAAATACTTTTGAGCATTTGAAAATATATATAATATTTTGTATTTGACTCAGGTCTAATAAGAATAAGGAACGGATCAGATGTGAGGCATTCTGGGTAAGAAATAAGAGCAGTTCTTTATAAAAATAAAAAAAATCCAGTCTATACAGTATTAGCATAGTAGTACACCTGCTATAAACAGGCTAGAGTTGCCATAGAGATGTTATAACAGGTGTTATAGCAGGCTGAATCCCAGGTAGGGTATTCTAGTTCTGCAGTTATTCAGCTGGTGGTATATAGTGATGCGCAGGTTAACTCATAACCCCAGTCCCCCGTGGGTGGTTATATAGTGATGCGCCCAGGTTAACTCCATAACCCCAGTCCCCGTGGGTGGTGGTGATGCGCTGGTTAACTATAGTGATGTGATGCGCTGGTTAACTCAACCCCAGTCCCCGTGGGTGGTTATATAGTGATGCGCAGGTTAACTCATAACCCCAGTCCCCGTGGGTGGTTATATAGTGATGCGCAGGTTAACTCATAACCCCAGTCCCCGTGGGGTGGTTATATAGTGATGCGCTGGTTAACTCATAACCCCAGTCCCCCGTGGGTGGTTATATAGTGATGCGCAGGTTAACTCATAACCCCAGTCCCAGTGGGTGGTTATATAGTGATGCGCTGGTTAACTCATAACCCCAGTCCCAGTGGGTGGTTATATAGTGATGTGCAGGTTAACTCATAACCCCAGTCCCCGTGGGTGGTTATATAGTGATGCGCAGGTTAACTCATGACCCCAGTCCCCGTGGGTGGTTATATAGTGATGCGTGGTGGTTATAGTGATGCGCAGGTTAACTCATAACCCCAGTCCCCGTGGGTGGTTATATAGTGATGCGCAGGTTAACTCATAACCCCAGTCCCAGTGGGCGGTTATATAGTGATGCGCTGGTTAACTCATAACCCCAGTCCCCGTGGGTGGTTATATAGTGATGCGCAGGTTAACTCATAACCCCAGTCCCCGTGGGTGGTTATATAGTGATGCGCAGGTTAACTCATAACCCCAGTCCCCGTGGGTGGTTATATAGTGATGCGCAGGTTAACTCAACCCCAGTCCCCGTGGGTGGTTATATAGTGATGCACAGGTTAACTCATAACCCCAGTCCCCGTGGAGTGGTTATATAGTGATGCGCAGGTTAACTCATAACCCCAGTCCCCGTGGGTGGTTATATCCACAGGGCGGGGCGGGTTAAGGGTCATTAAAGGTGGGTTGAAAAAATACATATTTATTCAAATTAAAGAAATGTATCATTCTTCTGCAATTTATATATCTATAGGCTTCATTTAGTTTTTTCTTCATTATATTATGCTACATCTGGGTGGTTAATCTGGCCTAAGCTTTAAGGCCTAACTGTACGGGTGCCAAATATCCTACACGCCAATCAGCAAATGCTGTCGGTAATATTTCTGATTATTAAATCCATTTCTGGTATCTGATCTGGTTGTGTTAGATCTACATTTTGATTGTTAACTCCAACCCCAGCTCCCACAAGCCTCATATCAACGTAAGAATATCTGTTTTGAGTTGAACTTGACTCAGTTGAATAACCCCGCGTGGGTGGTTATTAAAGAAAGCTATGCGCTGGAATCAACGTAATAAACAAGCAAACAAAAAACGAGCAAACTCCTCGTTGATTGACCTTATACTGACGTCAAGTATTTGGCTAGTAGTGTTTTTGCTGATTATATCAGCGACCACTGGCCTATTGCTTGCATTAGAGAAACCAAATGGAAAAACTCTGACCCTGGCATAAATGAGAAAAGACATGTTAAAAAAATTATTGCCCCAGGCATTCCTTCATGATCTATATTCTTTTTCTACTAGCTGCATACCAGGCCCTGTTTTGGCACTTTAAATCTTATCATCCATTTGTCCATTTCTGACTGATAAACATGCCTCTTTCAAGCGACCCAGAAAACCAAACTAATCCACGGTCCATCTCCTGGACTCTTAGACGTTCTAGTCCTGAGTTATTTTTTAACTGTAAATGTTGTGCTTAATGTTAATCAATCTGGATTCAGACCTAAACATAGCACCACTATGGCTCCCATGATGCTTCAGACCTAAACATAGCACCACCTAAACATGGCAGCTCCCATGATGCTCCAGACCTAAACATAGCACCACTATGGCTCCCATGATGCTTCAGACCTAAACATAGCACCCTATGCTTCAGCTAAACATAGGACCACTATGGCTCCCACGATGCTTCAGACCTAAACATAGCACCACTATGGCTCCCATGATGCTTCAGACCTAAACATAGCACCATTATGGCTCCCATGATGCTTCAGACCTAAACATAGCACCACTATGGCTCCCATGATGCTCCAGACCTAAACATAGCACCACTATGGCTCCCATGATGCTTCAGACCTAAACATAGCACCACTATGGCTCCCATGATGCTTCAGACCTAAACATAGCACCACTATGGCTCCCATGATGCTTCAGACCTAAACATAGCACCACTATGGCTCCCATGATGCTCCAGACCTAAACATAGCACCACTATGGCTCCCATGATGCGTGTTGCAAATGATATTGCAAATGCCTTAGATGATAGAAAGAATTGTGTTGCCATGTTTGTAGCTTTTAATACTGTAGACCATGTTATTCTGTTGAATATGCTGTCCTCCATAGGGTTGGGTAATGGCGCCTTGTCCATGGTTTAATAATGATCACAGTGACAGAACTCAGGCCATCAAGGTAGATGGGGGGGGACCAATCTGAGTACCTTAAGTTACATGAAGGGGTGCCCCAAGGAACGATACTCACCCCACACTGTTTACAATCTGTATAAATTGGTAACATTGGTAATGCTGTAAAAAAAACAAAAAACGTAATATTAATTAGTCTACAGACGATAGTGTTGTATTCCATTGCTCCATCGGTTGGACAAGCCTTTTCACATTTGAAGTCTGATTTCCAACCACAGCAGAGGTCACTACTGGATCTAGAGTTAGCGATAAACGCAAACCAAACACAATGCATCTTGGTCCCATAACCCAGATTTAAATGAATTTGTAATGACTAATTTGAACGGTATGCAGATTGAGCGAGTTCCGTCCTACATATATCTTGGTATCTGGCTTGATGACAAACTGTCATTTAAAAAAAACATGTCGCTGAGCTGGTGAAGAAGTTGAAGTTCAAGGTTGGTTTCTTTTACAGAAACAAAGCAGAAACTTGCTTAATTTTCTCGTAGCTGTCTACATACGGCCACACACAGAGACTGGCACTAAAACTGCACTCAATGAGCTGTATTCCGCTGTAAGCAAACAGGAAAACGCTCACCCAGAGCGGCACTCTAGTGGCCGGGGACGTATCGA